>NW_010183519.1:55047-87338 GCF_000695765.1 Mesitornis unicolor
GAGGAACATTCGATACGCATTCAACACCACCCTCCTTGTGATCATTTGGCGCATCTTCATTGCAAGGTCACAGATGGCTCGAAACATCTGGTACTTTGTGGTGAGCCTCTGCTACAAGTTCCTCTCCTACTTCAGGGCATCCAGCACCCTCAGGCACTGAAGTCATCCATCGGCAACCAGCCTCTTCCAGAAGGACCTCCATCTCCTCTAATCAGCAACTATGGGCATCGGGGTCTGAAAGTAGCAGAAAAATCCACTCCCTCCAACAGCAGCCTGCATTTATTGTGCACTGTTATATGTTCACCTTTTTAATTTTAACTAATGTTTTAATACATGGTGGTCTTTCTTCTGTAGGACCAGGCCAATTTTTAAAGCCATAACTGAAGCTTTAGGAACAGGTCAAGCTGGAACCGTTCATCTCGAGTCTGAAGTGCAAGAGTAAGGATTCACCAAAGTCACTGTCTTCCCATGTACTACCTAGGCCATGTTAATCCCATCTTCTTCCTCAAAAGAGGCAAATTTAAAGCATACAACCTTGGAACAAAAGGATGCCATCAGAGAAGAACCAGCTAAGGAAATTAGCCAGTAAGAGGTCTTCCTAAGGAGGCTACTCCTTCATTCTCATTCAGTGAAACAGTACCTTATTGGAAAACATTTTTTCATATTTTCGTTTTTACAAAACAGAGGGGAAAAAATCAGTTACACTAGGCCAGTGAACACACTGAACAGTTTTCAGATCTTGTCTTATATTGCTACTGAGGACTGATACTTTCAAGCCGTAACTGAAGACATACATAGAATTCATGTACCTGTGTTAACTCTACTCACTCACAAGCTGCTTTCTTACGGAGAGGTATTTTTTTTCTCTCTGTGGTTAAGGTTGCAGTCCATTATACCACCCTGTTCTTGTATTTATCACATATGCTTGGAACATTTGTTTTGCTGTATTTACTCTGAGAATGAAGAGGAGACTTCTTAAAAGATCAAAGTAAAGTTTAGAAACTCTACTACTTTTGAGGAATAGGTCTTTTTCCCCCTTGGATTTGTCTGCAGAAAACTTTTCGCCCTGTAGCTCAAAAACAGCCTGATACTGTCCTTCATGCTTGCGTTACAGCTAAATCACTGCAGTTGATCACTTCCACTGGCAGAGGAAGTGTAAAGACATATATGGAGAAAATCCCATCAGGCCAGTTCTGCTGCCACTCCTCTCAGTGGGAATTAAATAGTCTGAAGCTTGATTTTGTTGAGAATAGGAAAAGTTTCATTGATATCTGGGTTAAACCAATAATGCACTGTGAAGGTAATACATTTTGTCCTACATTGCATTTTAGAAACAGACCCAAGGATGTTCCAAATGCGTATGGCTGTTGGAAATACTTGTTTCACCTAGTGAAGTATGAATTCCTGTGGAGGGAGAGGAAAAGAGTCTTCTTGAAAGTAGCTGGTGCAACGATGGCCTTAGTGCAACAGCAACAAATTTATCATGCGATCTGATTTTCAAAGTCATATCTAATACTGGAATACTTTCTATTCAGATCACACTGAATAAGCACCTTAAGATTATCAGACTTTCAAGCAGCTAGTTTTTTGAAACAACGTGGCATCCAATTTCTGTAGGCTCGTGTCATGCTAGCTGTCTGAAAAAGTAATGCTACATCACAAAAAAAATGACACAGTTGCTCTTTTGAGAGCTGAGAATAGCAGAGTATTTACAAAGGTGGCATTCTTCAGAAATTATACTTGTTTTTGGCAGCGAAGGCAAGAGCAAGTTAAGATGACAGTATATTTATATCTTAGGTCTCCAAGCTAGTTCAGAAGCCTTTCTAAAGGTACAAGGAAATAATCTTCCCCTGCATGACCTAAAGGTTTATTTTAAAGCAATTGCCAAAGGATGCCTGCAGCAGAACCTAACCAGAAACATGTCCAAAATGACAGCGTTCTGGCACAGCCTAGTGAAGAACCCTGTGTCTGTCAGACATTAGTTCTGATCAATGAACTCAATTAGGCCAAGCATCCAGTTTACAAAGACACAAATTTTGTAAGCTCTTGCCTTGAAAATATATTTTCAAAGTGAAACCGTTCTGGTTGTTAGCTCTGTGTTTTCCAACTCCAGAAAGCTGGCAGTGCATGCTGTGCATTGCACTTTAGCAAGGAGTCACTGCCTGGGAAACTGGGAGCTATGGGTTCGGGTGCTGGGAACCAGACATTTCATGTGCAGTGCTTCTGTAGCAGTGGATATGGTGAAGGTGAGCTGCATTATACTTTGCTAACTTGGCTATCCAGAGACTGTGTCTACCTTGAGGAGTGAGGCAGGTTACTGCAGGCATTCCTTTAGAAAGACTGTATTCCCTTAAGTAAATAATCAGGTCATCAGCCAGCTTCCAGTGTTCTCATATGAAAGGCTAAAAACAAAACTAAACCAAAACTGTGGATTATTTTGAAACAAACTTCATTTAAAAAAAAAAGTAAGAAAGAATTTTAACTCATATCCTAAAAGTCTTTTTAAGTGCCTGCGTTATGTACAAAGAGAAGCAACAGCTGAGGGGATCATAAGTCTTCTGCTGTGCACACAATAGACAAAAATTTGAGTCTTGCAGAAAAGTCAAATACTGCAGACCTGCTACACCTACAACTGACTGACGTAGACCAGATCTAATATAAGTAGTGTCCTGCCTTCCCTTCCCAATGCTAGTCACGCCATACATTCCTCACATATGTCTGTAGGCATTCACAGTTATTTGCACAGGCTGTATTGTTCCAACAAGTTTGAGATGTGTCTTTGCCCACCTGTGCATATCCTGACCTGTCTTCTGCACATGAAGAAAGGTGCATCAGGTTTCACTCAGAACAATGGTTCTATCACATTTTAAAGCTCCTTGGCATTTTGCTGAAAGTAACAGCCACAACAAAGCTGCTACTCATCCCTGAAAACCAGCAGGAGCTGCTTGGGATGTTGCAGAAACATAGCTGTTCCAGATGGTGTATGTTCTTCTGGAGACCTTTCATAGCCCACACAGATTTCCAGCAGCTGGCTCCAGAGCTTTGGCCTTGCCTGTGGGGGGAATCAACCTGTTAGCTTTTCTTAACACAGACATAACATGCAGCAAAACTTGAATCTTTTATCCACTTTCCTGTGGCTTGAGATGTTTTCAGATGGTTGTCTGAACCACAGAAATATTTCAGGAAAACCTCAATGCAGAGACTGATGCATGCCACTGGCCTTTGGGTGCCAGTCATGACTGTCATCATGGAGAGCTGGACCTGGCATAAGAACTTGTTCTCACCTCAAGCAGTGACTTATCTTTGATGTTTTACTGTGTGCTCCTCAGTGTATTTGTATGTGCTTTGAAAAAACTCAAGCCTTGGGGAGAATATGTAAAAGAAAGCACCAAGTGACAGCAACTGCTTTTCTTCCCTATACTATCTCTTGCTCTTTCACATGTACTCACAAGCTTTTGACAAAAGAAAAGCCAAATACAGTTGATATTAACTTAAACCAGAGGTCCTGTGGCAACAGTGCACATTTAATTAATGCGAACAGCTCAGGCATGGATATTACTCATGGCTGAAGACTACATCTTTTAATACCTGTAAGGTTGAAGCAGGACTAAAGTTTGGGGGTTTTTTTTTTCCCCGACAGAGGTAGCATGGTCAGTGCTATGGGGAAAGAGAGGAGTAGGAGGATCTTTCCTGCTTGTAGATAGCAGAAGCATTGCTAGGATCAGAGCATCCAGCTCAATAACAAAAGGGGACCTCGAGTAATCAAAGTATGAGCTGCCAAGTATAGGGGCCTCTGCCTCACCAGGAGCAGAGGAAGAAAGAGCTCCATCAGCATTTGGTTATCAGTTTGGGTTCTTGTAATAAAATGTATGAACTAAAATGGTCCTCTGTCCTTTCCCCAGCTACCAACGGGCATAGAGAACAATATTGGCAGTCATTCTGCACAGCCACAAAAGAAAATATCTGCCACAAGACAGTATAATGGAATTAACCTCTGTAATTGTTTGTACCCTATGAATTTGCAGTGTATCTAGCCCCTCACAGTGTCAAAAGCCTGCAGTGCTGCTACAGGAATAACACAGACCACTGCTGAAAATACTGTGCATATACACTAGTCTGTAGGCTATAGCTATGAATTGCTGTGCGAGAACAATGAAACACCAAATATCATTTCACTACCAGAGAGCAATGGGCATAAGCTTGCAATTAAGAAGTATTTTTTATAATTAAATTGTGATAACAAAAAAAACAAATCCATAAAATTAATCTGAGTTCAAACTGCCTTTTGACTGACAACCAAAGCTGTTTATCTTCAGTATGTCTGTTACAAAAAAATAATAGTAAAAAAAGTCTCATCACTCCAGCCTCTATCCCAATACCTTTGTTAAGAAAATACATTTCTTTCTTGGTAGATGTGGGTTGGTAACAGACATACTGGTATATGACAGGTTGTTGGCCTATTACCCACCTCCTCAATAAATTTGTTATTTTACATTTTCTAAGAAAACATGATTATATATGCTTGTGTATATAGTTACATCTTTCAGCACCAGTCTTCTCATACAACCTACAGAGATGGTGAAAGTAGTGGAACTCATACTGAAATGCCAGGCTGTGCTTGTTTTGTATGCACTGCTCCAACTCCGATTAAGGCGAAGTGATTAAAACCTACCCTAGTTTCCAGTGTAGAGGAAACCTAACCTGTAGTACTATTAATCAAATCCTCATCGTGAATAAGCAACTGGGAAAAGAGGGAGGGAGGCATTCTTTTGTTTGTAAATAAGCTACAGCTTCATGGTCAAAAGCATGCTGTTGCTCTTCCAGCGTTGACGTTCTACTGCAGAAAGCAAGAATAAAACTTTTATTGCAATTGGACCCTTTATTCTAGCGCAGAGTAAATAACATACTGTACATTCCCCAGAAGCTAAATGGTGAATATCCCATTACATGGTGCTAAATATCGGTATGAAGGTGGCACAGACTTAAGAAAAAATTAAAAAAAAAAAACAACCTATGTATTTGGGGAATAATCAAAGATGTAGTATCCCACTTTTCTCTATTGCTTAAATGTCAATGATGAATTGAGTTGGTTTGTTCAGATTAACACGAAACTGCTTGTAAAAGGTTTCTTGTTCTTAAATAATCTTGGCAAACCCCAGTTTATAGTAAAATATGTACTCTCCCACTGTCCAAAGTTTATATGGTTCTATCTGCTATTTCTATTCTCTTCTTAGCTATGGGACAACTTACTGTTATAAATCTTAATTACAAAGTTTCTAATATTAAGGTGTAATCTTTTGAGCTCTCAAATCAGATAAAATGGTAAAGTCACAAATTATGAGAACCTCAGCCATAAAATTGTTAATATGATGTTTATGTTATTTTAAACATTTAATAAAACAAAATATTTTAAAACTATGGTCACTTTGCATCGCTTAAGTTGCTAAAGGGGATGGTTACTTGCTGGCCATTGCAGTTCAGGACAGACTGCATCTGCACCACATCCGTACTACATCTGTACACATCTGCACCACAGCTGCCGGTGTCCCAGGCTACATGGAGCGGCAGCCCCACCTACAGGCAGCTGTCAGCAGAAGGACCTGCTGCATAGGCAAGGAGAGGGAAATTGAGGGGGAAGTCCCAAATTTTAAAAAGTAATGAGTGTGAGACTTTAACCCAGATACAAGCCATGTCTTACCTAATTTTTAAAATCATACATACTCAGTGACCAAGACATTAGCTTTTTCTTTTCAGGCATTATTTTGAATGCTAGAAGTTAAAATACCTTTCAGAAATGATTGTTCTTAAATTCTAAGGGGGCTATGGAAGACAAAGACTTTGAGGTTGGGAATATGGACGGACTAGTATTTTTCAGTTTCTGTTCAATACTATTCAAGAAAAAAACATTTTATTTTGAAATTTAAAAAAACTTACAAATTTGTTAGCTTTCAAAAGCATTGCTTATCAAAAAGCACACTATGAAATACTTTTACCATGTACTATTGATAAAAATGTCTTTGTCAAGAGTGAGATACCATCTTACTAACTCCTTTCCAAAAATCATATTTGTTGTAGAAAGTTTATCTTATTTTGCCAAACTACAAATATATTTTCCTTCCAATTTCTCCAAAAGGCGCTTTTTTTTTTAATTGAAAAAAAACCTAAGATTACTTTGACAAAAGCAAAACAAAAACCAGCTGAACCAACTTTGGAAAAAAAAGCATGAAGACTGAGGTGGTGGTATTTGGAATATAGGACTAATTCTGGTTGAGAAGTCTTTCTTCCTGTCATATAAACAATCATGCAAGCAGCCTGTTACTCATCATCAGTTGGCCAGTCTCTCTTAGACAGTGGTAGAAGTGGTCTTGTGTAACGTACAGCACGTTAAGTGCTAGCAAATACAGAGTGACTTCTTTTCAACTATGCAGGCTAAATAGACATAAAAGCATTTTTGTCTGCGTGTGCACATGTATGCATGTATATATATATGTGTGTGTGTGTATATGTAGATATATAAAAAAGTGTGGGTGCCACAGATTCTCCAGGTCTAAATCATTGCTGCAGGCAAGAGTATTTGACGTACACTACCACTAGGGATGAATCCTTTCTTACAGGCACCTCTTTGCCAAGACAACCAGTTTGGCTCATGTTCTGCTGTTCCCAATCCCAACAATACTTCTGCTAACCCAACATCACATTTTCCACATTCTTCTAGAAGTCATGCAGCTCCCAAATTTCCTCTCTCCTCACAATCTGTTCTTTCTCACTACCCCTCCCCCCACGCACCTCTTGAAATGTTTTGATTATGATTTTTTTATAAGAGTATCTTCTGTATCAGAGAAGAGGAAGAAAGAGGGAAGGGTATTTTGTATTGAGTTTATAATGATGCTCTTTAATCAGAATGGCATTTTGCCAGTCTTGCTCTAGGCTTTGTCAGATTACTATGTGTCCTAGTACAATAAGAAAAGAGAAGGATGTTGAGGGTTTTTCGTTTACTGGTTTTTGGATTTTGTTTGTTTTTAGAGAACAAATATTGGATAAGCCTTTCAGCCCTACTAGTTCTGAAAATTAAGTACAGAGAATGTACCTCATGTTGGTTTTTTTGTAAAGGGAGAATAGATAATGACTAGTAATCATCTTTCACTTTCTTCCAATATAGCAGAGAGTTTAATGAGACAAAAAGTCATAGCATTATCATGAGCCTTTCCTTAATGAAAAATATTTGAAGTACTGAAACCCAGGACATACATCAAAGACATAATTTTAATTTTGTTAGCAAACCTTTTCTTAAAATAAAATTTTATTTTTTTTAATGTAAATGTGATCTTTAGGGAGGAAAAAAAATCAATTTTCCATTAAGATGCATCAATGAATTAAAGCCATCAGCAAGAAAGCTCAATTCATTCTAAAGAACAAAGACTTAAAGGTCAACCTGCAGACTTCAATATTTAAAGCTTTTCTTCTGACATTCTGAAGACATAGTACTATCAAGCCAATTAATCAATTAAATAAACTAAGGAAATTGTATTACTATTCATTTTCTAAGAGAAGCAGATCAAGGAGGAGCAAAATGATGTAACACCATAGAACAATCAATCCTTAGCTGATACACCGTAGCTTAGATGACAGAATAAGAAACAGGCCTCAAAGAACAGGATTCCAGCCAATTGTCTTCATCTCCCTCAACTAAACACAACCACCAACTACTGTTGCTCATTAAGAATAGATCCCACAGGCATGGGATACATAACTGCATGAATCAGGATTATTTTACTCTGAAAAGTACTGTGGCACAGTGATAAAATAGATTTCTGGACTCTAGCATTCACAACCCTGCCTATTGAATGGGTTCTGTTGAATGTCCCATTCAGAGCCATCAAAGGAGCACGCACTCATCTACTTCTCTTGGCAGAAGTGACCTGATGACACAAATTCCCATAACTCCCTGCACTGCAGTCTCAGAGGTGACTTGCTTCTTACAGGGCAGACAGAACGTGCTATGCTGCTAATGATGTACAAGCCATGTCAAAAGTACACATCAAAGAAATGCATCTTCTATGAAAATGACCCAGAATGAAGATTAGGCAAGACAGCACCAAGGCTGAAGCTGCCTTTGAAAAGCCACCTAGCAGTGATTTCTGTAGGCTGCCAAAACAAAACCCAACAGGGGAAAACACACCAAATCACCTTAACACCCTTATTCTGCATCCCTACCCGCTGGCCTTGTCCATGTCTTGATACATATACAAGTTCCACTGAGGGAAAGTGTGAAAAGGAACATTACAGATGAAGGGCTGTTGACAGGGATTGCAGGCGCATGGATACAGGTGAGACTCTCCCTGCACAGAGATCGATCTGCACATAATTCAGGGCCAGGGCAGAAAGCAACATCTAAAACCACTGCTTAGCAAAATCCACCCTACCCCAATTTTCCCTGAACAAAGTATGCAGAGGGCTTTCAACAGAAATTCCCAACTCAGCTGGTGACCCTACTTCTCTATTTCTGATTCAGTTCTCGCTGCAAGCTCTTCCTCTCCAGATGGATTTAGAACAGTAAATGTAAATCAGGCAAGATTTGGGGCATGCAAGGCAAATGCTTTGCTAGTCATAATGCTGGTCCTCTGCCATTGTAATTTGCCATTATTTCTGACAGTATTTACTGTACAAGATGCTGAAAAGTCCTCAAAAGAAGGGGTGAGTACACCAGTGTCTCTGCCAGTTACATCTTGACAAGGAGGTAACAGAACACTAATAGTACAGCACAAATTTGCAGAGAAAGGAAGATAGATTAAGATAGAGACATTTTTATCTTTCTCATTGTTTCAGGCCTCCAAAAATGAAGACTTGAGGAATTAAAGAAAAAGTTACAACTAGAGAGAGTAAAAAACAGAGTTCATAGAGTAAAAATGTTTGGCTACTTGAAAGTGCAAATGACAGTAGCTTATTCAACAATGACTGTGTTTATGCACTGCTGAGTTTAATGGGAAACTTTTCCTTCAGTTAGTCCTGCCTTCACAATCCATTATTATCGATCGTTTTAGCACATTTCGTCACTCCCCTCACAATTCCCCTCCCAGCAGAAGTTGATGTGAGAATTGTCAGTTGCCTATCAAGGTCTCTGGAAAGTTTGCTACCACTTAACACCTCTGGGGAAACTTTGTAGATAAATAAAGGGCTACCAGATAGGATACACCAAGAGAAATACTAAGAAAGATTAAGTCAGCAAGGGCAAATTCAGCAGTGAACAGACTAATAAGGTAAACTTGAAAAGGAAAGAGAGGCTGAAGCAGCAGGAAGTAAAGTATCTGATATTCTGCAGACCAGGAGAACAATACACTAAAGCAGGGCCAAACAAGGTAAGTTAAAAAGTAAAAGAGAGAAATAAACAAGTTTTTTATCTTGCTCCAGTGAAAGAAAGCAGATATACACAACCATATTCTGGTATAGTCTGTGTCTGCTGCATGTGATTCTATATTATTTATGACTTGCAGTTCCATTTATTATTAAAGTCAAGTAATACAGATTGACTTTGTACTCCAGTTTATAACCCCAAGACCTTTTATTAGCTGTGACACTTGTGAACAAGGTTACAGAAACAAAACCTTTAAAAGTTCTGGGTTTTGTAATGATAGGTAATGACTACTTTGGGAAGCCACTCATAGAGTACTTTTATACACACAGTTTATCTGTCCCATAGATGCACTGCCCATGCTTCACATGAGCCACCCTGAGTCTGGCAGCCAGGTAAACACAGCTCTGCTCCCAGGCACAGGTTAATTAAGGAATGATAGTCCCCATGGGAGACAAGACCACCCTGCTGTGTGATTCTGGCTACACCACTTAGTGTTAAAAAAGCCCTCAGCACTCTTGGCAGTAAATCTTAGCCTTGAGTTGGCAGAGTACTAACCTAAGTATAATGCTTTCAAATGAAAGCCAACTAATTTATAAGCAAGTCAGAGCACAGGACAATTTGTAATTTTGTGCATCATTATGTCTCAAACACATCCAAACAACTTCCCCCAGAACTACTGGGGAACTTGGATGTTTTCCTCCATCCAAGCTGACTGAGTGAAGGAAGGGGAGCTAGAAAACATGTGCTTCTCATTTGGGCCCCGATACTTCTATAACCTGCAGTGCCACAGAGAAAGACAAGACAAAGAGACATTCTCCAAACCTGTTGCTCTGCTTCTGAAGCCTATCTCTCCAGTCCTTACCCTCTGTTGTTTCTTAGGGTCTTAGAAAGCCAGCTGCCTGCCTTGGCAGTTGACATGAGGAATCTTCAGAGGAGTGTGCAGGACATGCAACCACTTCTATTTGTGACCCTATTCCACATCACCTAACTGTAGTCTGGGAAGTAGCCAGGGTTGCATTTCCCAAATACCACAGTCCCTGTGTACAAAAGCCTTCAAAGTTACTCATCACACTGCAAGAGTGGCTTTCCATAGATATGGCTGCATCCTTCAATGGGGAGCTCCTTAGATAAACCTCACAAGCCTATTTTGGGACCTAGCAGACATTCACATGCATAAGTAACTAGCTAGGCAGCAGCTCTAAAGAAAATTGCATCTATTTGTATCTAGTCCAACAAGTTGGTTCAATGGCTGCTTCTGGGCAGCCTGAGCTACAAGTTCCCAGTATGCTGTCTTGAAAAATAGGTTGTAATCTTGCACTGGTTTTGTATTTGCTGAGCATTTGATTCATATTTTTAATCATATTACCATGAAAGAAGATAGCAGAGGCTTAAAGTTTCTCCTTTGCTGTGAGGGAAAAATCTATTTGTGTTTTGTAAATCCAGTCAGATTTTTATATGGTGAGAATTAACAAACCCTGATGAAACTGAGTTCTGGGATACAACCTATGGTGCAACAACACCTGTAAAAGGACTTAGTTTATGATTAGTTTATATACCACCCCACTTATCTTCATAATAAAGCTCATGGGGTGACAAGATGTTGAAAATAGGATGAAAGCTAAGCACAGCAGTTAGCTTCAGTTCAGGTTACCCTGAGACACCAAACACTGTAATCACCTTTCCAGGTTTTTTTTCCTCTTCTTCCACCGCTCACTTTCCAGCTTTGTCACATACTCTTTCTCCTCCATGAGCCACTGCAGGGCCTTCTTACCTCAGCTTGCCTCCTGGAGCTGTGCAGCTCATTATTTCCACCTCAGCACTGAGCCTGAGCATCTCTGTACTGAAGCATCTCCAAGGTCTTCAGGGCATTCTTCCCAATTCATCAAGGTCATTCCATATTCTAATCATATCCTCTGATGTTCCTGCTCTCACTGCCAGCCTGATGCCATCTACAGAGTTGAAAAGCACTCACTGTACTCCAACATTTAGATAATAAATTAACCTTCTAGGCAATGCCAAACCCTCTTATTTCCCCCACACTACACTTCTTCTCCCTTATCCTCTCCCCTTTTACCTTCACGTCCTTCATGGGGATGCTTGTGCTCAGCTGCTACTGATAACCAATGCTATGGGCCAAGCATGAACCCTCGCTCTCTTCCAGAGAAGATGACAGCACCCTGCAAAGCTGCTCACAGGTGGAAGCACTCCCACCACCACCACCACTGCAGATGCATCCCTCTGCAGCCACCACAGCTACACACACCATCCCACCTTGCCTCTTCCTCGTCCCTGCTGCCACCACTCAACCTCCAAGCATTGACCATCTTCCCAGAATAACACTGCTTGCACTCACCGGAATGGAGCTGTGACCAGCCTTGGGCATGGTCAGCTTAAAGCTCCCCTCACATAGCTCCATGCATCTTTGTGAACTTCTGGTGTGCCTCCTTCCCACTAGATGAGAGTCTCCCAAAAGGCAGCCAGATGGGTGGTATCTGCCTACCAAAAACAGGGGAAACAAAACAGGGTTGGAACATGGCTACTACTTCCAAAAGAAATAATAAATATGAAAGGCAGGGAAGCCTTCATATTTTTTAACGAAACAAGAGGAAGAGAGAGAGGGACAAAATATGAGAGCAAAGTAGCAGCAAGGGAAGCTAGGTCTTTTTTCTGGGGAAATAAAGTGGGATGCAGTGGAGAACTGTAAGAGTGGCAAGAGTCACGACCATGAGGTGGGGACCACACTGAAATCAGCAGATGTAACATTCAGCTCTGGCCCTCCAGCATGGGGCTGTCTGAGACCATCATCCAGCTGCTGGTGGGGATGGAGATGAGCAGCTGCAGTAGTGGTGGTAGTAGACATGATGAGGAGTAGCTGAGGAGGTGGGGGCAACTTTTGTCTCTTGAAAGAAGGGGCATGTTGAGGAAGCCCCACTAGTCCCATCTCAAACCACAAGCACAAAGAGATGTGTAGACAGACTGACTGCCAACCTCAGGTCACCACTTTGGTTGAACAGGAAATACATTTGTTATGAAAAAGAGTAAGTTGAGCATTTCACCCTGTTCAAAATACACTCTCTTTGAGCCAATTCTCTGGTTTAAATGTACAACTTTTTTTTTTTTTTTGGGTGGGGGGGTGGTGCACGTGGAAGAGAGAAGAGTGCAAAACTGTAGAGCCTTGATTCAGAGCTGGTCTGTTCTCTGCCCTGGGCAACACAACTCCCTCTTCATACCACACCTCCAGCTGAAGCTGTTTTGAGGAACCACCACAGTTGTGGTCAAGAAATATGGTACCAGCAAACAGAAAATAGGATTAAAAACTACAGGCCTGTCTCTATCAAGCACATTAGCTCAAGAAGGCAGAAAAATAAGACAGCAGATGGCATGGGAAGTGGATGCTTGCAGCTTTTGAATTCATACTGCCCCCACCCAAGAAAGAAAATGCTGAGCAGCGCACTGGCAAAGTTTCACGTAGCCAGTGTTCAAGGACAATACCTGAACACTGTCCACACCTCAGAGGATACACACACTCCAGTGTAAAATCAAAGCCAAGCTTGCTGGGAGGTGATGGCAGCACCTGAAATAGATGTTTGTTATAGATGCAGTCACAGATCTGTTACTCCATTGAAGGTGATAAGCCCTGTGCTTCTACATTAAAAGGGAAAAGCAATCAAATGTACTTTGCAACAAGGGAGAATAAAGCTCAGGATGCTGAAACACCGGACTGCATATGCACACAGCAAAGCCTTGCATGCAGAAGAATCTCTTTGTAACCCATTCAACCAGAGACCAAAGAAGGTTTGGCAGGCTGGATAAGCCAGGGCACTGCAGGGAGGAACCAGCAGAGAGGAGAAACAGAAAGGCAAAGAAAATTAAGCTCATCCCTGTGCTCAAAGAACAACAGCTACACAGCCTCTTTTCCTGACACATAAGGACATTACTCCAGGATTGGACCCAGAAAAACTTAGAAAAGGCTTCTCCCCAGCCAGCACCTGCCTGTGCCAGGCAGGGTCTGCCCAGAGCTCTTCTCTGCTCACTCCAGACTCACCTGGTGCCTCCTTGCCCAGCAGAGCTGCTCAGGAGTCGCGTGGCACATCTCCTCAACACACATTGGAAGCTCAGCGTTTGCCTCTCTCAGAGGCAGCCTCACTGAGGGTACCCACCACACATGGGCCCTCCCTCTGTGGAGCTCTACACAGTCACTTAGAGCCATCACAAGAAAAAGACCCGAGTCGTATCATGTCTGTGGAAGGTACAAGTCAAAACATATGCCTAAATGGCATCAGAAATTAGGTTAAAATCTTTCTCAAGTCTGTGTTTTGAATCACTTGTAAGATGTACTCATTTTTTTTCCTTCAGTTTATTGAAATACATATGAATTTGAGTTAAGGAACTCATACAAACCATAGTAGAACAGAAATTGAAAAATAATTTTTTTTTTTTTCAGGAATAGACACCATATTTATTTCAGAAGGTTTTAACTTCAGGTCTTAGTAAGAAAAAGCCTTTTATCAAAAAACTCTTTCCAAGCTTCCCATTTTCTAAAAATATGTTCATAATGCATAACCAGAGAATAACTAAACCTCGTCCTTAAATCAAAATAGTGCACTTCCATTTACATTCATACCATAAACATTTTTGGCACTGTTTACATTATTTTGGAAGATAAATCAGTGAAAAACATTTTAGACATAGTCCTTTTAAACTATCACTTTATTCTATATTATTACCTATCTTTTTTTGTGATCCAGCAACTTCCTTACCAGTGTAAGTTGCTGATATGAAATAACATCATTACAATGTTTGAAGGATCAAAATGCTTACCTACACCGAAACACTTTTTTCAGAAATGGACAAAACAAAACTGAACCCCAAGCTAGAATGACCAGCCTACAATCAAAACTATCAAAGACTACAGGCTCTGGGAGAACACTTATCAATAAGGCAGTGAATTGCCAGTATGAATTTTGCTTAAATACATTTGATCTATGTCGATTTACGTAGTTTTTTGCTTACCACCGAGGCGAGAAAGATATAAACAAACAAATGAGCAAAAGAAAAGGAAAAAAAAATATTCAAGCTACAAGAATCTTAGCTCTAGGTTGGTAACCTACTACTACAACAAATATGAAACAATCAATAGGCAGTGAAAGTTCAAGTCCACCAGATAAATTTAAAGACCTGTGGAATTATCAGTCAAACAATACCTTTATTTGTAAGGTTGTCTGTAACACCATTAGGCAAATCAAGCCATTTTATCAGAAAACACTTCAGCTGCTTTTTCCAAACTTACTACAGCTTATAAGTGTCTTGTTTTAATTTATTCCAACTACAACTTCAGCAAAAGCAAAGCCCTACTTATTTTTTATTGTTACTACAGTACATTCCATTACCAGGCTTCAGTTACAAATACCACTTCTGAGGGTCAGTGGTAATAGTCCAAAAGGGGCCCTGTTAGGTCTACAAGCACTCAGAGGGTCTGTACAGCAGTGGGCAAAAGAGGATGGAAAGATGCTGAAGATTAGGATAGATGGAGCTGATGTTTAAAAATCAAACCATAAGAAAGGGAATTCTTAAAGTTCCGTAGGTTAAGATGTATTTAGAAAAAAGTGAAAGTGAGAGATTACAGGATGAAACTAAAAAAGTGATGGTATTCTCTTGATTAATGACCAAGCATAATCAGCAAGACTCTAAAAAGCTTTAATGAATCGATAGCAAAAGGAAAGAGAAAACTGGGAGGGATAATGTGAGATAAAACATTTGATAGAAAAACAATACAGTAGTGGTCCATGCAGAAACTAACACCACCATATAATAAAAGCAATAATTATGTTATTGTTATCTATTTATTAATCTTTGGCTCTAAGGAGAGTCTGATATTTCTAGAAATAAATTTTTAAAAATATTTTTCCAGGACTTAATTTGCATGATTGCTGACTTAAAGAACATGAAATAAAGCAAAACTACTAACTAGATGCATTAAATTAAAACCAGCTTCTGTTAGTATTTCTTCTAATCAAGATATTCTTTAGCTTTAGAAAGCAGTATAAAATCAGCCAATGAGCAATATGAAATAGCAAATATGTTTTGGTATGTAAAGCAAGAGCTCTCTGCTGATAAGTTGTTTGTCAGGATTTATTATAGCAATTGGCATTTTATTTGGAAGTGCTATGTTCTGTGATAAATATGGAACTGAAGTGTTGGAAAGTTTTACCAAACTAGACACATACATCATTTGTACTTAATTCTCAGCAACAAAATGGGCATGAACCCTCTGACTGGGTGCAATGGCAGTCTTCCATGATCAAGTCAAGAGCCAAGATAGTTACAAAAAAACCCCCGAGGAACATAAGCTAGAGGTTAAGATAGTCACTACCCACACCTTTTTACATCAGTTACATTTAAATTATCAGAGCAAATTTTAGTAAATTCAGAGAGAGACAGAAATAGCATTCTTATGGGAATATGGATCAGATCTCCCTAACTGGGCTCTGAGACACACAAACATTTCAAGATCCAGTCATTGCTGTCATTAGCAAAAAGTGACTGAACAATACCTTTTTCAGCACATCAGCAGCGCGTATTTAAGTATCATTATTATGAGATGAAATTTGCAAACCAGCATGACTTTAGAGGCTAACATGGCTTGGGAAATCTCCAAATCTGAGACAGGATGGAACTGCACACTCAGTACTGATGGAGAATGCTACAACCAAAGGTTTCCTTTCCTGCCAGGCTAGCCCTGACCAGGGACATGAAACTTGCCCTGGCTGAATGGCACAACTCTGGGGAACCAGGCATTAAACCTCACGTTGTATGGGCATTTTGTCATAATCAGAATTGCACTTTTCAACTTTCCAATAAGTTATACATGTCCATTAATGTTTGCGTATGTGTCATTATAAAATGAAACAATAATAATTAAAAAAAATAATAATTAATTTATCCCTGGATAACATGGAATTCACTTCAGTACACCAATTTTAGCAACCTAAAACTTTTCCAGTTCTTCATACGCCACAACTACAAGATCTCTGTATGTTAATTGCTTTCTATAATATCATTTTGCCTGTAGCATTCCAAATAAAAAAAATCGTATTTCCCTGGCAGAAATTCCCCATTCTAACCCCACATTTCTCTGGCAAAACTTATGAAAACTGTAAGACGACTCTTAATTCAGTCAACACTATAAAAATATCATCAAAGTCTTATGCCTTGGATCCTTTATTTACACTCAGAATTTTCCATATAACAGATCCTTACATTCCTCATACATTTTCCTGCTTAATGTGCCTAGTACTGTAAAAATTACATTTAAACCATCTCACATACAGAAGAATCATTTCCCTCACAGAGAACAAAAATTCATTTTGTTACAACATGAAAAATATTTACCTGTTCCTCCTGGCAAAGAGAATTGGTTAAATGATCTATCCATGAAGTCTACAATTTCTCATTCAGCTAAAAAAGAAGGAACAATCCTTAAAACCCTGGCTCTAGCAAAGCTAGAAGCAACTGTTCCTTACCTGGATAATAATTCCAGTCATTCCCTGACACAGATTCACAACCACAGAAGTCTGAGAAAAAAGTTCTAGGGAGGAAACAAACAAACAAAAACCCCAAAACAGAACAAAAAACCCCCACCAAAACAAATAAACCAAAAAATCCACAAACAAAAACCACAATCCATTCCAAAGAACCAAGTTTTAAACAATACTCTTTATAAATATTAATTATTGACTAGAAATGACAAAATAAAGTAATAAAATATTGCATTAAAATTATATATAAATAGTTTAATGTTATAAAGAAACCAGTTTAAAAAAAAATCCATCTGAACATAGAAATTCTTTTAAGATGGTAACAAACAGCAGCGGGTGGCCAGCCATCTGGGATTAAACCTTGTCCACATATCGGTGAAGTGAAGGTGCAAGGAAAACAGTCTTTCGTTACCTGCAGGTGGAAACCTCAGTAAGAATACAAGTTCACTGCCAGAAGAACACTGCTCCAGGGCAAAGTCCATCTCTTATTCCCTAATCACTAATAAAAAGCTGAATTATTATGAATTGAATTATAGCAAATATGATAAGTGGATGTACATAATTTATCATCCTCCCTCTGGGCAGAAAATTTGCAATGTTTTAATTGTTCTTATTACATGCTGTCATCTCTTTGTCTACTGCTTTTACTTCACGCCTGCTGGACTGATGAAGCACATTAGAAGCAACTGATGGAGTTCAGGAATGCTAAGGACCACCCAGGATGCTGAACCTAGACTGCATGGTTTAACTGTCCAGAAAATCAACTAGAATATGACAATAATTAATCTAAGAAATACCTTGCTAAGAAGACTCTTCCTACATGCCAGGACATCATGGCTTTTCTCAGCTTCTCCATTACCAGAGAAATGATAACAGTAGATGTTTATCTTGTCCACCACCTGTAAGATTTTAACAGATCATATGCCTTAAGGAGGAGTCTCACAAGTCTTAGGACTCACCCCAATTCTTCTCCCTCCAGTTCCCAGCCATTTAACGGTGTTGAGAGAGAAATCCACCTGCTTTGATATGATGATACTCTCGTTTAGTACTGTATTGTTCACAAAGCAGCCACAAGAACAAACTTGTTGGAGCCAGTCAGTTTCACAGAGAAGACCAACAACATGATGTAGGTAAACAGATAAGAGTGTACACGTTTCATTACTACATCAAAACCTATCATTCCCTTTAGTATAAGATTTAAGTATCTGTGCTGACATTGTTCCATCACTCCTAAGATTACACATCAATGCTGCCACCATCTCATGAAAAGAAATAAATATGCACCATAACAAGCCATGATGCCACTTCTAGGAAAAAAACTACTTCAAAAAACTGTGTGCATTTGTTTAATTTTTAAGTCCTTAAAATGCATTCTCCTTTACATTCAGTGTGTTTTGATAGAGTACCATCCGTGTCCTTTCATGAAAATGACAGCAAAAAGAAAAGGAACAAATTTACCTACAGATAAGGCAATAGGAAAACAGAGAAGAGGACTGGATCCATAGGATGTCTGCATAAAGAAAGATGAGAACTGTGAAATTCAAGAATTTTGCCCATGATTTATGAGAAGTGAGACAAAATAATGAGATAAACGAGCCCAGACAACACCCACTGCCACAGGGCACAAAAGGCAAGTCAAAAGTGCATTCCTAATTTCTGCTCAAGAAGAACCCAAGAGACACAATGGGAACTTGATACCCATCGTCTCTTTGCCTCCATGCTGCATGCACATGTTTGGGGCCACACTTGCACACGTGTATTTTTGTCTTTGTGAGTATGTCTACGTGAGAGTATGGGTGAATTAAATCCATGCAAGAATTAATGTGAATAGATAAAAGCAAATAGCTTAGAGAGTTCATTTTTAAAAAGTAAAACAGCAAAACCAACAGAAAAACACCTTCCCATTTCCATGAATTCTCACACCAAGTTACGCTCATTTCCTGCATTAGCTCTCATCTATACAGCAAATGGATGATGTGGCTGAATTGGTGTTAAGGAAGGCCAAAGAATAGGAAAATGTCATGTTGTCTTTTCCTGTGATAAGGCACAAAAGGAGCAGCAGCTGACACAGAGAATGACTGATGAACATTACTGGTTCAGAGAACTACTGAAGGATAAGCAATACAGGATATCGGTTTTACAAAATGAGTTAAGCAAGAGCCCTCTTTTAACCCCAGCAATATTCAGAGACATTCTCTTACTCAGCAAAAAAGGGAATTACTATAAAAAGTAAAAATATAAAATGATCTTTCAAACTTTATAATGAAAGGACTTTTAAAGAGCACAAACTGTGAAAGGTAGTCAGATTTTTCTTTAAGCTACTCTTCCTCTAGATTGCAGCTAAGTAATCAGAAGCCCACATACACCTAATGGAGTTACACTTTAATGTCAGAATTCCCACCGACTTCAGCAGAGAATGGATGATGTTTCTGTGCTATACAGAATGCATAACCACCAAAGCAAAGGCTGCTCACCATCCTCTTCTCATGGCAAAAAAAAAAATCAGTGCACTGTTTCAAGTCCTTGATGTGACAGCCTTTCAGAATCTTAACATTTGGCATGACTTCACCAGTCTATGGCAAGACTTATTTGGTGATTGTGCTTTTTTTTCCTCCTTCTCTTTTCTTTGTCTTCTTTTTAAGAACTGTGCATAGCTGGTGGGAAGGAGCTTTTCAAAAATGCTTTCTGTGAACAAAAAGCTAAGTCAGCGTTTTCACAAAAATGTCAACATTGCCAGCTATGGAGGCCTAACTGATTTTTTTAAAAGTAGTGTGTATTTATTTCTGCAGAAATTAATGTTACTTAGATGGCAGGATTATAGAAATGTATTGATAATATTTCATATTTTGATTTTGATGCAAATCCTAACTTAAAGATAATTCTATCTTATATAGTAGTGATTACACACTGAACACTCTAGGTTTAATTGTTTTAATTTTTGAATAAAATAAGACTACCTTTTTCTGCTATGGAAGTATTAGCTTTCTTGCTTCTAAAGGTCAGAGGCTTTGTGTCACCATGTGTAAAAAAAAAAAACTTTAGCACTTTGTAAAGAATGAGAAACATCATTTTACTTCTTTAAGGACTTAAAAGTGTCAAAAAGAAAAAGCTGCGAAGCTAGGAAGATGAACCAAGAAACATTTTTTTTTTAAATTGTAATTTCCTTACTCAGAAGTCTAGACTTTGGGAATTCAAAGCAGTCTCAGTGTTTATCCCTGGGAGTCAGTGATCTGAACACTGAAAAATGCTATAATAAAAAAGGCAAGGAAATGAATCATGATGGGTAATTTTCCTGTAGCTTTTCCTTACCAAAAGGCAGCTGGAGTACTTTTGGTTTTCTCCAAAGCATTTGGAAAGAATTTAAGAACAGCTGGACAGAAAGCAGCTTTCTGAGAAGTTAGTTTGTCTAGCTGGGGATGGAAAAAGGAAGGTATATTTTGCAAAGAGCAGGCAAGAACACCCCAGGGTTGACAGCTCAGAGCCTGGCAGCTACAGTAGTAGCAAAATTACTAACAAGTTGATGTTCATTCTGTCCATCTGTGGTAACATGTATTTAAAAACTTAGATTTGACATTTTTATGTTTCCCAGTCTGGCTATATTATGCTTTCATAAGACAGACTCCATATATGTTTGTGAATCTATCAGGCAATGCTAGCATTGGCCATTATTGTATAAACAGTCTATTTTAATCTAAAAGTAACCAGAGATAATTATGTTGACTTGCTTTGGTGGCTGAAAAAAATGCAACGCAAACCAGAAAAGAATTTAAGTGTGTTTAGTAAAAATAGTTGTTTTGTCACCTATCTTCTTTTCTAACATTTTCTTTTTATTTGTACTTGCAGATCATATAGAAAACAAACTGAGAAAGATAACTGGAGAAGAAAAAAATTGCCACTGAAAAGATTGTGTATTATCTTTAAAAAGCTCCCTGTAAAACAGAAACGAGGAAAACATTTTATGCATGTTAATTATAAATGCTCTGTAGAGTGACTCCAAACATAATAACATGGTGTAAATGCCTGAGGAATATACTTAAAGATGCTGCCATTTGAGTATCTGGCTGCATGATGATGAATATACAAATAAGTATAATATATCTGAAAACAGAGCAGGTGTAGCGCACACAAATATTTTCATACAGAGAAATAACACAGGAATATTTTAAGTAAATATTTTAAACACAAACATATCTAAAGGAAAGAATCCAACACACATTATTTCATCACTATCTTTCCATAATGATGTTTTAACCACTAGAGCATGGAAAGATTTTATGTCTTCATGTGAAGTCTCAGAAGTTGGCCATAGATGCTGTATTTGCTAGATGGACAGTTGTATGTTGTCTTTAAGTGTTGTACCATAAAACTACCTAAAATTTTCTTTGGCCACTTTCCAAGGCATATTAAATCCATTGTATTTCCCTTACCACAATATTGTAGTATCTGTCCCTCCTAAGCCTACACTATAACCATTAGAGAGCTTCTGGGTGATATTTGGAAATGTGCCTGAAGCAATGGAAAGAGGGAGAACAATAAAGTAAGGACAATGTATTTCCAGAAATTACATATTTGCAAACTCGGAGAGCCAACAGCAAGATCCTACAGCAAAGTAAATCATTGGAGAACAGGCAGTGGGAAGATTTGCAGCTTCTTAAATGACATTAAGTCCATAAGTACCCACCATCTCAAACCATAGGAAGGACAAAAGGTAAAGAGAATAAATCTGACAAGACTCAAATTTCCCCACTGGCCTCAAATCACAAACAGGAATTGCACTGAAGGTGATAAAGTAGTTTAGATTACATAAAATAATGTAAAAAAAAAAAAAAAAAGAGGAACAAAAAAAAGCAACTGCAAGTACAGCCAACACTGTCAAGGAACAAAAGGTAATGTAACTAGAAATTAGAACAGTGTGAAAGCATTCTATATTATAGATTTGAAGACAAAGACTATAGGAAGAGGTGACTCGCTTTTCAATGATGTGGGAAAGCATCAACAGAAGAAATAAAAATCTGTGTCTTTGCTAGAAAGAACTGCAGAATTTAAATTATTAACATAATACCAGCAAAAAAAGGGTAAGAACTCAGATTAGAGAAAATAGAGAAGAGGTTATAGAGTACTTACTAGATTTTTTTAATGTTACCTGTAGGCTTGAGCAAGCTGAGGTATGTTGGTACATTTCATGGAGAGCTCCAGAAAGATAGGAAGGATTGTAAAAGATAGACCAAAGGAAATATGAAAGGAAAAGGAAGAACCTAGGAACTATTTCTAGTGAGCCTGACTTCAATACAAGAGTAATACAGAAACAAGACTTAGCAGTCACACAGAAGTTAAAAAGGAAAAGAATAATAGACAGTATAGATTTCCAAAGCCAAATTATGTCATATCAAATTTTCTCTTACAATAGAGTGAGAGGCACTGTTAGAAACAGAGGAGCTGAAGATGGCATACAGTCTATGCTTTAAAAGGTTTTTGATACTATCACACATGATTATTCTCATGAATACGCTGAGGCAAGAATACTATAAAATGAATGCAAAACCTGTCACAAAATCACAATAGTTATTTGAAATTCAATGCTAAACTGTGAAATCATATTATGTGTTACCTCAGACCAGTAGGATTCAACAGATTCGTTAATGATTTGAAAGATGGGATACAGAGTATGTTCTTTAAAACCACAGCTGACCACAATGTGGGAGGGCTGCAAGGACTGCCAAGGGCAGGGTTAGAACTCAGAATATTCCTGTTAAACTGGGACTTCTACTTGAGTTAGTGAAAATTATGTCTTTCAAATTAAAAATACTTGCAAGGATACAGAACATAGAATTACTAGGCTAATTCCAGAAATAGTTTTGAAATTATTTTTATATAAAAGAACATTGCTAATTTTCCGAACTCAAGGATTCAAAATTATAAAATGCCATCTCAAAGCCTTCTAGCCAACTGATGTATTACAGCAGGCTTTTAAATTACTTCCATATTATTTTTGCATGAAGAACCACTGGCTTCTTCAGTATACTTGATGGAAGACTTATTTTGCATCTATATTTTAAGACATGTGGTCTTAAAAGCTGTAATACCACACAGTTCAAACCCTGCTAAGACAAGAAGATAATTAATTTGTTTATTTGATCAGTCAAAAATTTTTTGTAGCCCACAGCATTTCAAGTGACAGCCCAAAAACTATTACATCCCTATCCATAGTCTGTGCAATGATCCTCTGGGATTAGGATCCCAGGGTCAGTAATGACTGCCAGTACTAGCTTAATAGATCACTGCAACAGCTCCAACAGCTCCTCTCCTAGAGTTTGGACAGTGCCTTCTCTGAGTCTGCTTCACAGAGGTCCTCACGCTATTATGATAGTGAATATACCATACCTATCAGCTGAGGGGTTCCTATTCTGTTTCACAGACTCACAGAATCACTCAGTTTGGAAGGGACCTCAGGAGGTTTCTAGTCCAAACTCCAAGTCAAAGCAGGGTCAACACTGAATTCAAACAAGGTTGCTCCAAGCTTTATTGAATGAAGTCCTGAAAACTTCAAAGGATGGAGACTTCACAACCCCTCTGGGCAACTTATGCTTTGCCATCCTTCTGGTGAAATATTATTTTCATTGTGTACAGTAGGAACGTCCCCTCTGTCAATTTATGGCAATTGTCCCTCATGGCGAGCTTCATCTTCTCAGGTAGTGGAACGCTGCTATTAGGTCTCTCCCATGCCTTCCCTAAAGCCATCCCTTATCCCAGCGCCCTCTTCCTCTCCTCACAGGTCACTAGCTGAGCATCATTTTGGCCCACCCTCTCTCAGAAGTTTACTGATATATTTCCTGTACTAGGGGCCTCCAAACTGGATGCAGCATACTAGATGCAGTCTAACAAGTGCCAAGTAAAGAAGGAATAATCACTTCCCTGGATCTACTGGCTAAATTTATGCTGAATGGGCCCAGAAAGCTGTTATCCTTCATTGCTGACCAAGTCCTTTTCATCAGAGCTGTTCAGCAGCCAGTCAGGTCCCCACTGTTGCATGAGGGTAATCCACCCTAGGTGCAAAGCTTTGCATTTGCAGTTTTTTCATTTAAAGACATTCTTTATTAACCCATTCCTCTTGCCTCACCAGGTCCTTCTCAATTGCAGCCTTCCACTTAAGCAAATCAGCTCCCAATTCAGTGTCAGTTTGGAGACTTGATGAGGGAGTCTTACCATATTGCCAGCACATGGCATCTGTCCTTCAGGCTGAAGATGCTGCTGGTGAGCATAATCATATCATAATCTGTCCTCTAGGCTATTCACTGATGCCAGCTGAGTCTAAACATCACACTGTTTTTCCCTGCTCCGCTAACCTACCTCTTGTTCTTAATCAGCAGTCTTACCACCTCTGCCTAGTTTGCCAGCTGTCTTTCCCAAAAGGCCACCATCTTACCTCTAAGTTTAAGCCTTTGGAGGTGGCAGTCCTGATACAGTGAAGCTCAGATGGCAAGGAAAAGAACTGTGATGAGAAGTTGAACTGAGAGCAGTCAGGCAAAGCATATGAAGTTCAGAACCTGTAAGGGAAACAGAGAGACCAAGACAGAAGAAAAAAAAGGCAGTAAGGACAGAAAATGAGTAGATGGGGAAGGAAACAAAGATCAGATGTGTTAGAGATGCAGAGCTAAATGTGAAACATTAGAGGCTCCTGCTCCACAACATGGCAATACTGGAATTATTCAAGAAGCTCTCAAGGATTTGCCCTTGTTAAAAGGTGGGCAAATCAATGATTTTTACAAATAGCTTCACTTTTTTTAAGCAGATAAGCCCTAAGTATTCAGGCATTCCACTGACCATGAAATGTGTACTGGGATCAATTCAATAGAAACATTAATGCACAGGAAAGGAAAGATGACAAAACACAATTACAGATGCAGTGTCACAATCTCTTGAAAGATGATGCTTGTGTGAAATAAATGACATGGTGAAAATGCCAAATATCTTTAAAGATAAGCAGAAAAATAATAAAACCAGAATTTGTGGGCTGTTTTTATTGTTAGAAAAGGCCTGAGCAAGGATTTTTTTTTTATTATTTTTTTTTTTTAGTCAAGGGATGCTGATAAACAGCTGGGCTTCAGAGATGAAAGAAGTGCAGGAAATGAAACCTGACTGTGATAGAAAATTAGATTTTTATTTGACCTACTTAAAACTCTCAAGGCCCACAGATTCTTAAAAAACAAACAAACCAACCAACCAAACATAACAAAAGCCAACACACACTCCCTTCCCCCACACAAGCAGGAGGACCATTGTGCAGATGAAATGTTATCACCAGGCATAGTATTTAGTCTGTCTGTTAAAGGCTCTAGATTCCCAATTACTATCCAAACTTTCCTAACTGAAGCTTCCAGTTCCTTCAGCTCTGCTTCTATGCTAATTCCAGTTTCTAAAATATTAATTAGTCTTTGGGAAAAGATCTATCTGCTTTCAGGGCAA
Organism: Mesitornis unicolor; assembly: GCF_000695765.1. Lineage (NCBI taxonomy): Eukaryota > Metazoa > Chordata > Aves > Mesitornithiformes > Mesitornithidae > Mesitornis > Mesitornis unicolor. The sequence goes on from NW_010183519.1 coordinate 80,401, forward strand.
TACTACAAGGAAAAATCCCTGCTATTGGATTATTGATTTATTTGATCCTATTTCTTTCAGTTGTGCCAGGTTCCAAGAAGCTACTATAAAATAATAAATTTTTATTTTGCAGCTCTTATTACTTTTTAAAGATTTTGTAATGCATCGATTTATAACAGTACAAAAAAAAGGAGAAATAATAATAGGAGTAATTTAATGGGAACAAAAGATGAAGAAAACAGACCCCAAAACCTTATCAGAGGATGTAAACGTGGGCAACAATTACTTGTTTGGAGTTGTCATTTAAACATATTCTGGCAACCTTACAGACTACATACTACAAGGCAAACATAGCAACAAGCAAATGACACAGGAGGTGGGTTTGGAACTGATGAGAAGTGGAAGAGAGAGATCAGCTAAACTGACAGTAAACCAGAGTAATGAATACATGGGGACCAAGTACTTCTAGAAACAAGGCAAAAGCAAAACCTGAAGCCAGTTACTGTATGAGCAGGACCTTGACCACCAGCAGTTGTCTGGCTAGAAGCATGCCACAGCTATGCACGTGAAACCCTGCAGAGTTGTAGTAGCAAAATGAAGCCTATTTTACACCATTTGGGATCCTGTGTGAACACTACTAGCAAAAAAATTACTCTTAGGTCACTGACTTCAGCTGACTCATACTAAAAGGCCTGACAATAGAACCTTGCACATTCTCAGAATGAACTGCAGAGATGCAAGGGGCTTGCTCACTAACTGAATAGCAATGTAGGCCACCGGACAGCTCAAACATAGCCTCAATACAGACTTTTCTCCTCCAGGAAGCTGTACCTCTTCAGCTGTGCTGATATAAAAGTGTGCAAAGCCTCCCAAAGCACAGATACAGCGAGATTAGAAAAGAAGCTCAGGACCTTAACCAAGGATGCATCTTGTCTTCACTGCCTTGTAGATGGGAGTTTGGCACCTAATTGGCTCACAGGAGAGGGACAAGGCAACGCATTAACCCACTTCAGTTGCCTCTGTGCTGGAGGATCAGAAAATAAATTTGGACAGATCTGAAAAGACCAATATAAGATATAAGAACATCAGAATGTGCATCTCTGAGCCACAGGGACTTAAAATTCCAGGACAATTGCTGGCCCATCAGAGACGCATGCTGGTAGAAGTCAGATTTTGAAATCTCTCAGCTTTCCCACAGGAAATAATCAAAATTAGCAGCTTTTATTTCTATGGATACGTAAACTTCAACAACAACAAAAAAAGATGTCTAGAAGTCTTTTGAGTAGCTCTTCAATATTTGCCCTCAGAGTGGTGCGATAAGAATTTTTAAAGCTGCATTTGAAGACACTCAAATAATAGTAATTAAGCCTTATTACTGAAAAGGAGCTACAGAGCATTTTTAACAAGATATACACACCTGGAAGGCAAAGCAGTCAAAAAAGATGTTTTCACTATATTGGTATTTACAAGTCATAATTCTTCAGCTGCCAGAGAACTCTATTCAGAGAGCAGTAGGTCTCCAAGTACAGAAACCAAGTCAGTAGGAAAAAAATAAAAACTGATGCATCCAAGCACTAACTAGATACATAAAATCCTGCCAATAGCCTACTATGACACCTAATCATTTATTATTTTTCTTAAAGTAACTCTCAGTTCCGCATGCTTCATGCCTAGAGCCCTCGCAAGTTAGATCCTCAGAATTTCCTGTACAGTTCTGAGGAAGAAAAGATGCGATTTTCATGCTGCAATGAACACTGAGAACTGGTCTTACTTGCTCTCCACTAGAAGAGTTTTCTGCATGCTTTTTAATACCCAGGCTGAGACAGGGTTAAACCACAGAGCTCTGCACTCATACAGAGGATTTCTCTTCCCAGTTGTTCCTGTTCTCATAATCAAGAGTTTTACCCACTGAGGTGTGTTTCCAAGCCTGCCCCAAAACAGGAAGAGGTCCTTGTAAGCTACCATCCAGGTTGCAATGCCACAGGGAAAGGACACAAGGGGCAAGTGAACTGTAGGAGAACTGGTGGGACCCCAAGAAATGGGCAAGGAATTAAGGTTGTTTGCTCAGCTAAGGGAGCCAGGAAGTGGCTGCCAGGAATAGGGGAAGTGGATGGAGGCTGAAAGCACCAGGGCTTTCTTACAGTCATACCTCCTATAGCCTCAACTCTCCTGTGGGAATCAAGGACAGAGGCTACCTACACAGAGCTATCAGTGCGGGTAAAATACACTAGCTGGGCTAGTAGTCTATAGTCATTATACCTACTTCCTTCAGCTGTCTGCATGCAATACACACCTCCTCTCAGGTTTCTTCCAGTGCAGCTGAGGTTTTGTGGGGCTGCTCTTCCAATGCTGCCTTCTCCTATTTCTTGCCTCACATCCTTTCTTTTCCTTGTGCACACAGGAAATAGGCAAGTTTTCCCAGAGTTGCTTCACTTCTCATGATTTTTCAGATTAATAAGTCTGTAAAGAGTGGCTTTCTCTTCAAAACAAAAACTACAATTTTATTAAGTAATTGTAGAGTTTAGAAAAAGGGGACAAACCAGTTGTTAGTTTTGATGTAGTAGGAAGAGCAATAAAGCACTGTAACATCTAGCATGTAAAAAGAATAGTAAGTTACATAAGAATTTAAGACAGGCATAAACTTCCTTCTACAATAATTTAATGTTGATAAGATTCTGTCAGATTTAGTGTAGTTTTTATGCATATCCTGCATCCCATTCATAAAGGTGAAATCAAGTCTGGTAACTCAAGAAAAAACAAACAAACAAAAAACCCAACCACCAAAACAAAACACAACTAAGGACAGCAGCAAACCTCCCTTAAGAACTCCTGAAGACAGACACTGATGAAGACAAAGGTGTTGCAGCCCTTGAGGAATCTTAGAGAAAATAAGACTAGAGAAGGTCCTCAAGATTATCTGGTACCTACTCTGGCACGTCTTTCCTGGAGGATAGTTCACATGGACTAACAAAGCTGCCTTCTTCAGACAATGCAAAAACCTAAAAGCCACCTATCAAAAACATTGTTTTCATCAGAAAGATACTGGTGAGCATGATACTAAGTATGGTGAAAAACACCCAATCTGAATAAGACAAGTAAAATATAGACATGCAATGATGTGAGGTTAGTGTTAATGTTATTTCTGATTTCCAGATAAGTCACCAAGGAATTGTGTAATGCTGGTGAAAGTCATCCACTGATCTTAACAACAGATTATAGAAATTAAATCAGTGAGAGTGCTGTTAAGGTGTGGTTAAGTTTTATCACAGAAAACTGTAACCACTGGAGCTAAACCTACTGGGTTTTTTTTCCTTGTCAGATAACTGCATTCAGAGAGAATCTAGCACATTTGAGGATCTTGGTATTATTTTTACTTACCTGAGACTGCAATTTCCAAATATCTGGAAAAAGATTACATGCTAAGATTGCAGGAGGTGTGTCAAGTCCACATGCTGGCAGGAAAACTGATAATGGGACTGAAGGATTAATATGCTTCTAGCATTCTGCAAATGGGACTTATTAAAGAAAAGGCCAACGATAGTCCCGAATTAGTCCAGAATAAGCATCAGACAGCAGAGATTGTTCTTGAGCTTAAGTACAAATCTGATTTGCACTGATTTGTTGCTTGATGCTGGGCAACTACTAGGTATTTAAAGAAAAAAAAAAACAACAAACAAAATCCACCAAACCAAAATAAACCAAAACACCCAAAAGCTTAAGGGAAATGAAAAATCACTGCAGGATTGAAGCAGTAAGATCTGAGCAGAGTCACACAAGTTAAACGGACTGAGGTGGAGAAAGACATCAAATCTTCACCTCTAACAGGCCTTGAGCAGACTATTTAGTTTATCAGAAGAGCAGTGCTAAAGCACTGGGAGCACGTGTATTTACAAATACATTTCTCACTGGTGTCAACCTCCCAAGCTACTGTAACTTAAAATAGAATGTGTTCTTAGACTCCTACTTCCCTCACATAGCCAAACCCAGGATGTTTTAATAGACTTTTCCTTTGGAAAACAGACTGTAAAGATGACTATATCTTCTAGCCTGCAGAACTCTTAACATTTTGAGCATGGAATTAATTTCAGCCCTTTCCTTGCATACAGATTATCTGCTTTTTTGGGGATTTTTTTGACATGCCTTAGAGAAGCAGATGTACATAGTAAGATACTAAACCTCCAATCCTAGGACTTGACCGCCGAGAAAGAAGCTCTCATCTCTTCCAATTACCTTTCACTTGTCTACACACTGTCTAGTCCCCAAATCAACTACATCTGCACAGACCACAGGCTCAAAGTTCACCAGGAAAACATCTGTGGTGGCCTCTTACATACTCTTTGACACTGCAAAGCTCTTCAGTAATGCAGCAAGCTATCAGATACTGCCCCACACACCCTTTTACATCATTGCCAGAGAACTGCAGGGAAGAAAGAGGCAAGAAGCATCCTACTTTCCAACATGGGCTAGAAGCCCCCAAGGCCCATCCCACCTAGGAACAGGCTATTTTAGCATCAGAGGTGCTTTTCAGAACCCCATAAGCGTTTGGGAGGAAAGGAGGAGAAAGACTTCTGGCTTCCACTCTCACTTATGTAGGAGACAGGGGTAACCCAAAAATAGGAAGAAGGATGGTTTCTTGTGCTCCTCTATATCATTTCCTCTAGTCCCCAGTACAACTGGGGTTCAGAGGCATTTCAGGACTTTCTCCTCAAGTTCCCATGGGAACCAACAAACACATTAGAGAACACCAACACAGAAGCATATAGTTCACCTTAGGTTTGCTACAAAATGCTCTTGAGCCTGCCCACTATGAACAGAATCATCATATACAAACTCCTCTCCCCAAAGCAGGCAAAATTCCTACCTAAGCCCTCAAATAAGAGATTCCTCCTACCTGGAGGTCTTACCTGGTTTAAATTGCACAAGTGGTAGATTTAACTGTTTTCTTTTTCAAGAATTTCCAAAGACAGAAATGTAAGGAGATGCCTAGATACAGGGAAAGAAGAAGACAGAAGGAGAAAAGCAGGAGCTGAAAAGATTGATATGCTTGATCATCCAAAGCATACATATGTTTTACCAGTATTCTTTTACTCATATTTTTATTGCATTTTATAGAAGCCTCACTTGTATTCTTTTCCTAGCTTCATTTGCACAGTTCTACATGTAACTTCTTGCCCGGTGAGATTAAATAGGCCTTGAGATGGTCCGTTAAGCTTCCTGGGTACATCCCTGATAACAGTGGCTCAAGACATTAAGAGAAGTGCCAGAGGACAAAGAGGATGCCAGTGTCAAGAAAAGATCACCTGGGAGCTGTTTTAAACTGACACTCCAGGGCCAAAGGATGGATGATAATGCCAGGACTGCATATGGCCAAAGGAAACCCAAGGTTCAACTAGCAGACAGTGTGAGGAAGACTATGCACAACCACCAGAGGGGAAGAGCCTAACCCTAATTTTACTACATACGCTCAGATTATGTAAATGAATTCTGAGAACCCATTAGCATAAGACTGCCTTTTGCAGGAAATATGATGACTGTGTATGTTTTCCCTGTATATTAGTTAGTGTGTTTTGCTAACCTGTGGCAGGACTTATGGAAGAAGAAATCCCCAGTGCCAGCCCAACGTTGCAAAAAAGAATGCCTGCTTAATAACAACTTTGTTGTTATTGAGTTTTTACCTCTGAATCCTTGCCCAGCCACACATAGCCTCCCACTTCAGTGAGGAGTGTTAAAAAGCAAGGGGGTTTGAAAGCTCCGAATTTTGTTTCAGAGCCAGGACAGGCACATACTTTAGACTAACTGAACTCCAGGTATCAATGCAAAGATTCATTTCTAACAAAAATTGCAAAGTTTTAATACTGAACACCTTAAAAAACCCACTAAAACACAAACTTAACCATTGCTTTGAAGAGAAGATTCTGTTTATAAGCAAAATGAAATTAAACATCCAACAAAATAGGAACAGTACCCCAGAGTTCCCATAGAATGTTAGCAACTCCTATTGGAGCTCTTAAGTCTAGAGCCACATGACTATGACATCCTCAACTGATGGAAAATAAACCCCAAACATGTCAGTACAAGTTCACTTTGTCCTTTAAGCCCTCTCTATTTGGCTTAAATGATATTTCCTACTGAGTTAAGACTAATACAAAATCCTACATAATAAGAACCACGCCATGATTTTTCATAGTCTGTATTCACACACACACACACGGAGTCATACCTGATCCCACAGAGTCTGCACCTTTGGATCAGAATCTGACATCACTGCACTATCACCAACAAGATGACTTGTCAAGAGAAGCAGTGTTTTCCATTCTTAAAATCTAAACCATATTTTATTAATTAATAACAGTGCATCCTTTTAATAAGATATCATTTAAAAAAAACAACAGGAAAACCAACAAAAAAAACCAACACAAAACCAACCCACAAACAGAACATCAGTTCAAAAGAAAGACTGTTTGGCATAGTCACAAGCCTCAAAGTTTCTTTATCCCAGCAGCTCTTGAAAGGTCAGCTTTTTTGCACTTTTGAAGCTCAAAGGCCCTGACACTGCTACTAGCCTGTGTCACTGGTAGAAACAAGAAGGTAAAAAGGACTAACACTTCTTAAAACTTTGCACTTATTAGCCTTAAAAGGCCCCATGTCTGAGTCCTGCAGGAACGGGGTGGGGGGGGGAGGCATTTTTCCCCCTGCAGACTTCACAGAATGGCACACCTGAGCTTCTCAGTGTTCCTTTCCAACAGTATTTTCCCCAGTCCTAATGAATCCCAATGAACTAATACATAACAGTCAACAACATGTAATAATGCAAATAGGATATGACAGAGTATCTAAAAACAGACTCAAGTGAGTTTACCTTTCAACAAAAGAATAAGCGTCCTATAACCCAATCTGGCTTTTCCTCATAAATTCTTAGCAAGGTAGACCTGAACAGTGGTATTTTGTTCTGGGAAAGA
>NW_010183519.1:87369-93365 GCF_000695765.1 Mesitornis unicolor
GTTGGTTGGTTGTTTTAAACAAAAAACAGAAAATCTTTTTTATAGTTTTAGTAGTGATGCTGGCCTAAGAATCAGCTACAGTCACCTAACTTAAAACCTTTCTGAATGAAGGAAGCTTTTGCAAATGGAGCAGTTAAACTGAACACCTTTACATAAGCATGTTGCTTACATCCATATGAATCAGATGTAAATGGAGTTGCTGAAAGCTTGAGCTTCAGCTCGTTAGTAGAGGCCCAATTGCCCAACTACATATTAAAGACATATCAGGTAGAAAAAAATCCTTAAGTTTTATGCATTATCTTATATGGATGTTGCACTTAACTACACCCCAGTAATGAAGATCTTGAGCTGCCTTGACAAAATAGATTACTGGCCAAAATGTCGGTATGCTGCAACAAATTAATGGGCAGTGGATTTGATCAACTGCTGTTCGCTGATGCATCTTAAAGCATGTATGTTTTTCAAGACTGAGTGTATGGTCAGCATTTTCAAAGGTACGACAATTTCAACATTACAATACAGAAATCAAATGTTTGAGTGAGAAAACAGTACAAAACAGTAGTCACATTTGTTTACACTGGATACATCCACAGCACAAAGCTGATCAAGTTGTGGAAGCTGCAGGACATTGAGAGTTTGGGAGCTGAGCGGTAGGCAAAATTCCAGGAGCTGACGACACAGATAAGAGATCGGCATCTTCAGAGAGGAGACTGCTGGGATTAAGAAGGGGAAAAGAAAGAGAAGCCACAGCAGCTGCCTGCCGTCCTAGCATCAGTCCTAAATTATAGATGTTTGAATTAATGAGATTATTGCCTGGGACGAGAATGTTCAGTTGTTTCTGAATTTCTTGCAGGACCTGAAGCTGACTTTGCTGATTGAGAAGAATCATGTCCATAATTTCCCACATTTTCTTCACTGTAGGAAGATAATAGAATGTTAATGCCTGCTATGTAAAAACACTTTGCATGGCAATTTAGAAGCCTTTTTATACTTACATTCTTCAAGAAGGAGACTCAAGTGATCCACCTCACATTTCTCTGCACCACACCTTTGCTCTTCTTTATGATGCAGAGATGTAAGTTCAGAATGGTTTGCATCTAAAAGGAAGATTGTGTAAGTCAAGAGCCCACTTTATCACCGATTGCTAGGTCAACATTTTGAATCTGCTTTCACACAAGGAAAAGGCAGCTCAGTAATAATCCTTCCTGTCCTTCACATTTTAAACCTGAAACTTCATTCAAGTCCCATGTTGGCCAAAACTAAGCCAAACAAGAACAAAGACTAGCCAGATACAACCCCTTGAAACATAACACTTTGGTTTTATCACAATCAAGATACCTTCCTCTTGCTTCCCCCATACATTATTTTTTTGGGGGGTGGGTGGAGGGTGGGAGAAGGAAAGCTGGAGCAAATTTGCTTAAGAAATAGGACAGATGACATTTAGTAAAGAAGTACTTAAGTTGTAAGTATATAAACCTCTTCTTTGAAAACATCAGATACAGAAGTCAGGTCTCATTCCTAATCCACACATTGCAAGGCCAACGTGGCATATGTTTGACCATAAAAGCAATTTTATTGTGGAGCTTCAGTTACAATGATGCAGTAGCTATAGTTACTCCAAAATAAGTTTCCACAGTTTCTTTTGAAGTAGGCATAGTATTAGGCTGATCTGATATTATTGTCCAACTGCCAGGTTAAAAATGAGACTTATTTTCGTTATGAATTATAATCTCTTACATCTAAAAAAACTACCAAAAGCCCTCAAAAAAACCAAAACAAAACAAAACAACAGCAAATCACCCAAACATTAGGAATGTAAGGTCCCATCCTTAGGGCTCATTAGCAGAGCTACTAGGCTACCTCTCTATATCTGTGGACTGAGAGGTCTCATACCCTACCTCAGAAACTCAGTTTTGCCATTTCATTATAACTTCATTATTATTTCCATTGTTAAGATTAAAGGTTCTCCTGCTCAATTTTTTTTAGGAAGAAAAACAAAATAAAATAAATAAAACCCCCAGGAAAACCTCACACACAAACCCAATTCTTCTCATATGGCCTCATGTCTTAATTGTCCTGCTGTTACATGATCTGGGGGTCAAGACCCCAACACACAAAAGAATTCTATGGGTGGCTAGGCAAGATCCAAGATTAAGAATTAAAACATTTTTGATCAAGTATAAAGGGATTCCCCATGTAAAGATATAACAGAAAAAACCCACAATGTCAGTTTTTATCCCAGAGTTTCTGATCATTACAAGAACACAGAACACTGCAAAATCCAGAAAACTCCCTACTTTAAACAATCACCTTGCCTGACAGCTTGTGCTATGCTAAAAGTATTATGGAGGGATGGCCAGTAGACACTTCCCACTTCAGACAATGAAAAGCTGCTCACTGATTATCCACATACAACAAAAATTAGCTGCTAGACACTACCAAGGCCCTGGTTCACAGTCTAAATCCCTTCCACTTCCCTAAGCTTAGTATTTTGTTGGCTAAACACTTCTGAAGATCTAAGGCTACACATCATGCAATACTATGAAGCAGAAACTAGTGGGATCTGAGAGCTTTGCAGAGTCTAAGGTACCAGGCAGCCTTCACGGCAAAGCTTAACTTTCAACCTTGGCATTTTCAAGGCACTTCTTCAAATGAGAGAGATAAATATATTATGGGAAGGAAAGGAAAAACAAACAAACTAACTTCACTCATATCCACAGCAAGGGGAGGGAAGTGTTTAGGGACAAATGGAGACCACAGTATCTGATACATCCCCTGTGAGTCTGTACAGTTTGAAATAAAACTCAACAGATTTTAATTCAGTTACCTGCTGTGTGTTCACTGGGTGTCTCTCTTAAATGAATCTGTTGATGTTTGATGAAGTTTGCATACAGAGAGAAGCTATTTCCACACTCAGTACATCTATAGGGCTTTCCATCCATATGGACTTTCTGATGCTGGGAGAGAGCTGCGCTTCCACTGAAGCTTTTCCCGCACGTGGTGCAGGAAAACTCTTTCTTTTTCACATGAGTTTTGCAGTGAGCAATAAGGTTTGAGGTACGGATAAAGGTTTTCTCACATTCCTTGCACTTGTAAGGCCTCTCCCCTGCATGGATTTTCTGGTGTACCACCAGGTTGGCCTTCCTGCTAAAGCTCTTCCCACATTCTACACACTCAAACGTTTTTTCATTTGTGTGGGTTTGCAAGTGGTTCAGGAGCCTGGAGTTTCCCTTAAAGCCCTTCCCGCATTCTGGACACTTGTAGGGTTTCTCTTCTGCATGCGGTTTCTGACCGTCAGTGAAGAGGGCGAGTTCCTTGGAGCCTCTATTTTGGTGAGGGGGTTTGTTACAGGCTGCCCCCAAGTCTGGGCTGTGGGCTTCAGGTAGCTGAGGCAGTGCATCTTGCTTGAGGTTCCCTGGGATGCCTCCATCTTCCACATTGTCACTCAAACTGTGGTCCCCTGATGGAATAAGAGAGCAATCTGACAATCCTCCTTTTCCAACACAGATAAGCTGCTCCTTGTAAAATAACTCAATTCGTCAGGCTTAGCATCAACTTGCACCAGACCTCCCTTTCCCAAAGGAGAAGAGAAATTATGAAGACTGAGACAAGAAAATAAGAAGAAAAAGTGGCACAGGGAAGAAGTGAGAGGTAAGAAACCTACATCTTCTCTTCCTTCCTTTCCCCATTTCTGTGTTCTTCTGCCCCTCAGGGAATGGCAAAGGAAGACTGCTAAAGTGAAGGAAGAAAAAGGAACATGCTGAAACATCTTTCCCATCACAAATATCTTCTTTTAGCTATGTGTTCCTGCGGACTTTGCTCAAAGCTTGGTAAAAGTCCCCTTAACCTTCTTTAGGCAAAATCAACAGGAAGGATTTTGTTGTTTCTCACTTGTGTTAGTTAATATTTACTGAAAAATATTAAATTACTTCTTTTACAAGTCAGAACTTTAGGTTTTTTCCCTCATTATCAGAAGAACAGTTGTAATTTTACAGAGATACTGTATATTCATGCATCAGAAGTCAAAGGAATTCGATTTTTCTTGATAAAAATTAACTAATTGTCAATTAATTATTACCATCTCTTTCATATCTAGATCTAGTATGACACCTACTTTTCTTGTAGTGACAAGCTAAATAAATTGTATTCCAAGGAAGCTCACAGAAAACATTCAAATGTGGCCCATTCTTTCACAAAGAATGCAGTTTCAACCTACATATTTCACAAATGAGTATGTATGATCATGCACCCCACAGTAAGCTTTGGTTATCTTACTCTGCTGACTAAATCTTATCTTTACATCAGTTCGGCATTAATATAATTATCACCAGATACACAGTTATCCAAGCTTCATTTTTGCAAGCATCTTAAGATGTTCACTATTAGTTCAAATAGAGGACTTAGGCATTAGAATCTCTGATTTAGCATTAAAATACTCAGTTACTCACACTACAAATACTTCCATTTAATACGTCAAATGTGATTATTCCACTAACTAAAGCCAACTTTTTCTACATTCAAGGTAAAAACGCTGCAGGGCAATTTCAGTCCTATCCCTATGACACCAAGGAATAAAATTCTAAACTAACATGTCCTCAAAGAGACAAAATGCTCTCCATTTACATGGCCACAACTGCCAAGATCTAAATACCAGCAATACAAGAAAAAAAAAACAAACAGGTACCGAGGGAGAGGGGCTCATGTTCTACATGAAGGAATTATACCTGAGAGGTAGCTTTCTCCTAGAGGGATGAAGAAGACTCCCTCTTGCAGGAGCAATCCTTCTCTCACTCTACAATCAAGCAGCTGATTATTCCCAGAGGCCCACACAGAGACTCCAGGTGAAACAGGAACTGAACAACCCTCCATTCCCATCCAGAGTCACACATTTCAGATGCAGCTGTGCAACTCCCTCAGATCTTCCTCACCCATGAAAAAGTTTGAGAAAAGAGAAGTGTGCTGGCTTTGCTCCATTCCAAATGAACAGTACTGTCTTATTTTAAAACAGCTGCTAGAAATCCACAGCAAAAATACATACATACTAATACTGACCACTTTGCTCAGTCTAGCATGTCCTACTATCCTAGTAACGCTGGACAAAGCAGCCAGCTTGTAAGAGGCAACACAGTGTTCCCAGCACCACTTAGTGGAACATCAAGCTTCCCTCCATGATTTAACTAGCAGTCTTTACATCTCACCTGGATATCCTGCAGTATCACTTTTCATAGCCTCCTGGAGAAGAGAGAACACAGACTCTACTACTGGCTCCATCTAGAAGAGAAGACAAGACCTGGAGTGTGATCCCCACACAGATGCAAGGAGAAGGGGAGGGGGCAGATACAGGTGCAGTGCATTTTTGCAATACCCACAGGCTACCGGACAAGGGAAAACCTGCCTCTGCTATTGAGCACTACCTAAGTAGAGGGATGACTTTCTTTGCTAAGAAGACCTTTAGTTTGGCGATTTGCAAGCTGGAGAGCTTAATCAAGAGACCAGTGTGATAAAAAGCAGTGTTATCTAACCTCAATCTCCCTTGTAACCCCAACAGCCCCCGAGAACTGCAACAGCTCTCACCACAGCTTCCACCCCTCTCAGCCTTAAGACCTCGTGCTCTTTCCCAATCCTTAATACACCCTTGCCAGCTTCCCCCTTCCCCTTCTCTCCAGAGCTCCTCTACCCCTGCCCGAAAGCCTCCTAGCAGCACCTCAGCCCACTCCTTTTGGGCCGCCGCGTGAGCCCGGCCCCCTCCCGCCACTTGACCCGGGACGGTACCTTCCCTCCCATGGGCTCCGAGGCCGGCTGCTGCGCTAGGGGCTTGGGCTTTACTCCCTCCTGGGCCTGCTTCTGGCTCTCCCTGGCGACGAGAGGGCAGCTACTGGCACCAGGGACGTGGGGCTTGAAAAGCCGGGGGAGGAGAGAGAGACGCAGGGCGGCGAGTCCGGGCCTGGGCCGTGGACCACCAGGGCTGCTCCCCGGCCTCGGCGGCCGGGAGGCCG
>NW_010183519.1:93473-101079 GCF_000695765.1 Mesitornis unicolor
AAGGCGCCATAGCTGTTCTCTGCTCGCCAGGCACCCCTCAGGTTTGCCCTTCGGTATCGACACCTCCTCAAAATACGGCGTGGGGTTGGGGGGTTCGTTAATTGTCCCAGCATGGGGCCTGGGTGCTCTCTGGTGACTCTGTGGTTCCATTACCGTAGGCTCCGGGCAGGTTCATTCGCTGGGTTCATCGCGGTGAGGGAGGACTGTCGTACTCGTCACCTGCAGGGCACAGAGCCTCAGAGGGGCTCTGCTCCTTCTTTGAGGATGGATAGTGTTGCCCCAGTAGAAGCGCTGGCTTCTTTCGACGGGCTTTTGTGCCTGGTGGGGTGCAGCTTACCAAGGTGAGGAGGGAAAGCAAAGAGGAAGATCTACCTTGTCGTGATGGACGACACACAGCAGCTACCGTGGCAAAGAGAGGGCTCTGAAACTCAAGAGCTCAGAAATAGCAGACATCACCAGTGGTCACCCTTTCATATGGAGCTTCAGAAACTACCTGGCAGTGTTTCTCCTCAGGGCACCTTTAATGCCTCTCCCCTGCCCTCGGGCTCCTTCACCAGCAGGAAACATGCTGTGAAGCATCACAGCCCTGAGCTGGGTGCTGTACTCAACTCCGTGAATTAGTCACACCTCCTCAACAGCCCATACTTCTTCCAATGCGTGCCTGGATGGGTGGTGTTTTATAGACTAACACATGCTGCAAATACAGTGCTGCAGGCTCGCAGCGCAGAAGGGCAGAAGAAGCAACTCTGGCTCTGCACCTTCCCTTCCAGGGTTCCCTGGATAAGGAGCTCCACCCGCAGTTTTTCTACAAGCTGGCCTTTTCTACAGCTTAAATTGCACCATAGTTCTGCTTTATCCTGGGATATCCTCTCTTATTTTTCACTTGCCTTTATTTCCATACCATCTGCACACAGATCAAGAGCTCAGAGAGCAAGGTGGGCTGCATCTTTCCATTTGTCTGAGGAAACAACCTCTGCATGCACATTATAACAGAATATTGTTTGCTTTAAATGGCTGTTCCTTTCCAAAAGATCATTAAAATCTGTCAAAGCTGATACAGTCCCAAAAACTATTTCAGTTTTGTTGAAATAGTTTTTAGAAAAATAAATATTTGCTGTCTTTTTCATTATATCAGAGTCATATATAATCCCATAACTCCAAAAACTAAGTTAAAGCATAAAATATAATTGTATTTGCTTGCAAAAGGTACAAGAGTTAAGTGCCACTCCCTTTCTACCACATCTCTTATTCTCCTTATCCTCAGTGAAAAAGCTAAGGAATTCTAATTCCTCCTTTCTTTTTGAAAGGTGAACACCTACTAGGGGAAAAATAAAGCAGCCACTGTGTCAGTAGAGATCATGACTGATCTGTTAGAGAACCAATTCAAGAGTGACATACAAATAGTTATTGATAGTAACTTGATAGAAACTTTATTTGCAATTAAATATTTTAATTTAAAACTTATTAAAAGAAAATCTATTGGGATATTTAAAAGCCTTATTGCCCAGCTGTGTCAATTATGGCCAGTTGTAGGGCAAGGCCCCTTTTCAGTAGTCATCTTAGGAACCCTAATAATCCTGCAAGTACAACCACCAGACTCTCCTGCTGTAACCTACAAAGCGTTATATTTCTACTCACATAAAGCTTAAAACAACAGCAAGGGAAAGACCTGTGTATTTACTCTTTGCTTACACAGAGCCTAAATAGAAGACAGAGACAAAACTGCATTGTAACTCATTATCTTCCCTGATGAAAAGTTGAACTGGTTGCTTTTCCATCTCAGCAGTGCAGAGCTATTTGGAACATGCAGATGCTCAGGATGTCAGTGGCAGCTCTGTCAGATCTCCAGAGGATAACAAATTTATCAACTTGAATATTATGTACAGTCTTTTCCTTCCTAAAATGAAGAAGCAGAAGATAAGGTCAAAGTATCTTTCCCCTCTTAAAATTTAGTGGTTTAATTTTAGCTGTAATGTATGAGAAAAACCAGCAGGTGGAGATCTATTATTGTACTATATTTGTATTATAATAGCTTCTTGGTGACCCTGTACTGGACTGAGACGTAACTGTACTTTGGTCCTGTACAAATACAAAATGGAATGGTGATCCCGCCACAAACAACTTGCAGTCTGGATTAGCATTAAAGCAATTCCCTCAAATGGAAAGCACTTTCATATTTAATAAACTCTAGCATGATTTATTGCATGTTTTCACCATTTTGTAATTGAATACAGCCCAAATTTCAGCTTTCCAAAATCATACAGGACAAAAAAAGCTTACCATATTCCCAAGGAAACTAAGAAATTAGACAAAGCATAGCTATGCACAGGCTGGCTATTTGAATAATTTAGGATGCCAAGAATGCTAATTAAAAACACTTCAAAAATTGTAATGTACAAACAATTGGAAAAGCATCAAAGGTGTTTAAGATTAGGATTAAAGCATGATTTGCCACATTTATTTTTATTCCGTGCATTTTGGCTTTGGTAGTATATTGTAGATGCATTTTAGAGTTTGGCAGGCTCCCTGGTTTTGAGGATTTTCTTGTTTTTCAAGGAAGAATAATGAAAATAATTTCTCAAATGCAAAGGGTTTGATTTTTGGTGATTGTAAACCACATTTACAGGATAGAAGAATCTATCATGGGAAGCACAGACTCAGTAAAAGACTTCAAAAGCCATGGTGAGTATCGGCAGAACATAAGCATACCAACATAATGGTGATGCTGGGTTGAAACGGCTAACATAACCCACAGAAGCATAAACCAGGGAACACTGCATAAAACTACAGACATTCAAAACATTCACCTGTTATTTTTCACTCTGGCAATTACTACAGCAGTAACAGATTAGCTACTGGGTTTGAAGAAAGAGCTAATACAAAGAAGTTCCTTGGCATGTATTAAGCAAGAAGTCAAACTATCACAGTCATCCTTTCTGCTAACCCCCCCTGCCCCTGCCCCAAAGCCTTGTGGCACTTGATTTGCTGGTACTCCCCTAAAATCTATAGAAATATTAATAAAGGATATAAGAACCTTGCAGACTTGAATACACTTTAGCAGCAGGAAGAGGGTGAAAATGCTGAAAAATGGAAATTCTGCCTTCAAGAAACAAGGAGTGAGGCTGGGATATTGTGTGGCTATGTGAGGGGTTTTTATTTAAAAGCCTCAGGGAGCATTCCCAGCACCAATGGACAGATACTTCCTTCTAGGAGCAAGTCCTGACCCACCAGAAACTTTGGGATGCCCAATCTGTGGATTTTCTGCATGGTACAATTCAACACACACATTCTAAATTAATAGCACTTCATTAGCTTAAATAAGTAGACAAAAGCCCTTCCCCAGCAAATCTAGTCATTGAACTTTGATTTCACAAAGATTTGCCAAGAAGTATAACAGCAGATAACAATTGTGTTAAAGACTGATTGTACTCAAAAGCAGAGATTTTCTATTTTAAATGGAAGCTATTTAATTGGCTTCAGATGTATGAAAAAGTAACAATTTGTGAAAAGGGTATCTTTAACCCATGTGGGAAACAACTTGTCTTCACCGCAAAACAGGTTGAAAAGTCTGATTAACATCCTCCAAATCTGCCACCACCTGGGCAATCTGAGAAACAGCATTTCAGCCAAATGCAGGCAGACATCACTCTGTCTCACTAGGAGAGGTGGGAAAAAAAACACCAGAGCAATGGGATAATTCCAAAATGTCACACCTGAAAAGCCAGAGGGGCCTGAAAACATTGATAAATTCTGAAAAGCCAGGTAAGATTTCCTCTATGTTGAAAGCATTAACTCAGGCACTTCAGAGGTTTCTAGAAATCGTCCTGTGTCCCAGGTAAATCTCAGTGGGACCTGGGGATATAAAGCCTATAGAATCCCTCGGCTTCTCAGCAGGGATGCACTTGCATCCCATGCTTACCCTGTATGTCCCAAGACCAGGGTATAAATTGATTTATAAACTGCATGAGTAAAAGGAGCACAAAGACCAGAAAATGACTCCTTTGTCAGCATCCCAGTAAAGGAGCCAGTAAATTCATTTAGAGTCAGAGTAAGCAAAAGGGCCTCTTCTTTTGTGCTTAGAGAAAGCGATTGAAAGAATTATTGGAAACTACCACTGATTTTGGCATAGCCGTTGTGATGACTCAGGAGACAAAGAATCACAGACATGGTACATGAAAATGCAGTGTTGAGGCCACAGTCTGGCCCAACAAAGCCTTGATCCCAAGTAGTGACATATCTTCTTTTGCACCTGCATCCTGGAGCATATAATTCACTTGCAAAGATAAATATTTGCCCACACACACACACACACATAAAAACAGTATTGTGCTCTTAGCATTAATCCAGCAGATGCATCCCCATTTAATATCTGAAGTCCTATGAAGGCCTGCTTCTCCAGATAGTTTCTCAAAGTTTGCTCATTCCTAGATAATCAAATTTCTTCTGGCTGAATAGGCACCAAAATACAGGAGACAGAGGGAGTTCGTGCTCTAGACAGGAATCTGCACAGCATTTCAAAGGACTGGGAGAGGAAGGAAGAACTTTGGGAGCTATCAAGCAGGCAGTGTTCATGGGCCAGTCCTTCTGTAAGAATTTATCTGAATAACAAGACAGTTTGGTTTTGGAACTAGAAGGCTACATGTTATTTGTCAACATATCAGAGGACACAAAGCACTTGAAACGGAAGAGGGTCCGGAAAGGGAATGATGTGAAAGCAAGAGCAGGCAGCCAAATTGTTAATAAATATTTTCTTTGTGGTTCTTTTTTTTTTCCAACTAGAAATATTTCATGTTGGGGCTTTTAACATCTGAGTGTAATTTTCCCCCCAATTACACCTATTTCAATTAAACATGAAAAGATGGCCATCCATTTTAAGGCCCAGGTTTACAGTAACCTATAGCAATAATTTGGTTTGTATTACATTAAAAAATATATTGAAGCACAGTATGCCCATTGCCAAGGTCTTAAAAGAAAATCAACCATGAACTTAGACAATATTAAAACCAGAAATCTTAGTTTCCCCTTCCAATCTTAATAAACACGGTGCGAGATTTATTATAATTACCATCTCAGTTTCTTAAGCTTTGTTCAATAATTGTCTCAACTTTAAACATAAAGATCTATTCATCATATTTCACTTATAAGACAAATTGAAAATTCTAGTTTCTTCTTTCCAGTTATTCTGATTGCACAAACATCTTGTCAAGTCTGGCATAAACACAGGAATTATTTAATAAATAGGAAGTGTAATTCAACAGTTTACAAAATCATAACATTGACTATTTATGTTAAATAAATAAATGCTTTTTAACTTCTAGAACTACTTGTGTGTATATGTAATGTATTCTTGCTAAAGAAAAAGGGTTCTTTTGTGAAAAGACTACTCTTATTTTAAGATTTCTGATGTTCAGCAAACAATGAGAATCAATCTTTCCTTTAGGGAAGAAAACCCTTAAAAAGTATACCTACAAAATATGATTAACATTGCTTACTTAAATCAAATTTGCTCACTTGCTGATTTAAGCTATGATTAATATCCTTATTATAAATTATTCTACTATGAATTAAACTACTATAAATTATTCACAACAAACCATCCTTCTGTCATCCTCCAGTCTATTATTGCTGTTATTCTGATGATGCTCACCTCGGTGAGTATTAGGTTTCAGAGCTTTTAGCAAAACATCCCTGGCTATCTTCCCAGCTTTTCCTTACCCAGTGAGCTTCATTTCTATGCCCTTCAGCCATGCGACTCCAAAGATATGGAAACAGTTCTGAGCAACAGAAAAAAACACATTCCCAAACAACTACTGGTCCCCTTTCTTTTTCATACCCACTTCCTTTGTGCCTCCACCCTCTGTGAGGTTGATGTTGTCCTGTCCTAGGATCAGCATCTTCCTGTGCATTGGCATGTAAATATTGGCATAACCTTCCTCTGTGCTGTGCTCCTACAGCTGCCTTACTGACAATTTGACCTCAGGTTCCATCTTCCCTACCTGTGATTATTTTTCAGGTATATTTCCCATTTACCACTTGCTCCTTAAAATTTCCTTTACCGGATTTTAAGCTGTGCTGCTGCACAGCCTCCATGAGAGCCTTTAGCAAAGGCTTTCTCCTCCTCCAGCTGACTATACCTGGCACTCTGCGGGTATGTAGTTCACTGCTTCTTCCTCTTGTTTTTTCCATCTCATGGAACACATTTTCTTATTTATACAACTTAATTTCTTTCTTGTAATGGCTAATTCTCCTGGTTAACAACACTTATCTCAATGAAGCACATTTGGGTATAAGGTCTGCAGTACAATTACTAGACAGAGCCATTTAAAAAGGACTGGGAATAAATCAGAAAACAATTCAGCATGCACAGCAGGGACCACAGAACTGTTTTCCCAGCGTATCAGATCAGAAGAAGTAGTTGTGGTAAGTTTGTTCAAAGTTTGTTTGCACCAAAGTGTAAAATGTCTTTTGTTTCTTCTGCTTTGAATAAAGGTGGAAAACATTAGCATTTAACTCCAATTATTTAATAATCATAGTCATTTTAAAATGAATATTCATATCAGTATTTAATCAGACATGTGTCAGTTCAGGTTCTGCAATCCTGAGCCAAAAATAGCTGTGTCCTGTCCTATTTGTTGGCTCAGTACTTTCAAATGATGTGACTCAACTGAATGAGTGTCTCCTGAAAATACAGGCTTCTTTCTTAGCTTTTGGTAAATCCATTTTTTTCTCCCATGCGCTCTGAGTTTCCTTTGATCAAAACAGACACTGTTCCTCATTTACAGAGCAGTTTGGGAACATGTCAGGTCCTGGAATTTGGAAATCATAAGACTGGTTTGGGTTGGAAGGGACCTTCAAAGATCATCTAGTCCTGCCATGGGCACGAGCATCTTTCACTAGCTCAGGTTGCTCAAAGCCCCGTCCAGCCTGACTTTAAACACTTCCAATGATGAGGCATCCACAGCGTCTCTGGGCAACCTGTTCCAGCCTCATCATCCTCATGGTAAAAAAATTACTTCTTCTGACAAATCTAAACCTACCCTTTTTTCTGTTAAAAATCATTGCCCCTTGTCCTGTCACTACAGGCCTTGGTAAAAAGTCCTTCTTATAAGCCCCTTCTAGATATTGAAAGGCCACAATAAGGTCTCCCCGGAGCCTTCTCTTTATTCTGGAGCCAGAATAACAAAATGTAATGGAATAAACTGAGACAGCTGTGATACAGAGAAATACGGGGGAGTGTCAGTGCAAGGCAGCTTGTGAAGGTTGCACAGCAGAGGAGAGGCTGCAGGACAGCACCTCTAGAAGCCACAGCAGGGGCAGAGCAGGTGAGGAGGGGAGGCCCACAGAACCTTGGTCCATTTGCCTTCCTGCTGCCCCGTGGTCCTCGAGTAAACACAGATGCTGCGCTCCCAGTGAGCACGGCTGCACTCTCAACCATGCCCAGGCCCCGCTGTGTGACCCGTGTTGGCATGGCGCCAGGCCAGAGGCCCGCTCCTGTCTCCCCTCCTTCCTTCCAAGTCCCTGAACGCGGCCAGGACACGGGGCAGGGCTCATACTCCGAGGGCGGGCAGGGACAGTGCCCCGGGGACAGGCAAGGACGAGCAGCAGG
>NW_010183520.1:0-48449 GCF_000695765.1 Mesitornis unicolor
GCCCTCCAAACAAGCCCTGCTAATTCCTGCCAATTCCTGTATTCCGTCCTGTACACGACGGTACTGTCCTGGTTTCACTGGGATGGAATCATAGAATCAGTTTTCTATTTAGGAAAGCTGCATTTCTGCAAAGACTACAGTACTCAGTTTTATAGGAACAAAGTTGATAGGACGTTTTGTTTTAGTTTTCACCTGACACTGGTATGCAGGCTGCTGTAATTATTAAGGTCTTTAGTAGTTTTGAGATTAGCTAGGTGCAGAAGCTGGGGGGATCAAAAACTAAGGGCTTTCAGGGCAGCTGATCTAGCTGGCCAACAGAATTATTCCATACCATAAATATCACACTCACTATAAATTGGCGAGTTTACTGGGGACACTCTCTTTCGTTCGATGGTCATCATTCCCTGGAGGGTCTTAAGCATTGTTCTGCTTCTGAGCCTACTCCCCTGCTCATTGCGACCACTACACTGGCTGAGTATAAATTTGTGTACTTTATATTAATATTGCTGTTAATACTGCTTTTATTACTATTATTTTATTAAATCTGTTTCTATTTCAACCCACAGATCTCTTTTCTTTTTCCCAATTCCCCTTTCTGAGTGAGAAGGAGTCATCAGGTGATAGAACAACTGCCTAAGCAATAAAAGGCATTTTACATCCATTTCCTTGTTTCTGAAGGCAGCCAACTTCAGAGGATAATGAAAGACATTTTCCTAAGGCAGAGCAAACACATCCCTGTAACATTTTACCCTAACTCCCAACTGTAAAAGCCTGGTGCAATTCAACAACCCTTGCTATTTTTAATTTGTCCCTTAAATATGATAAAGCTGTACTGAAGACAAATGGAACTTCTCAGTCTGATATTGCATTCACTGGAAAACTTTGATTTACTTTGGTTGAAGCAAAGCACAAGCCCACATTCCTTGGTTAGAAAGAAGCACACAACCATCAAAGGAGAGAGTCCCTACCTTCTTGAAATGAAGCACTCTGACTTGAGGTTCTGAAACCAATTTACCTTAAAGTTCACCTAGATTTAATTTTTAAAAAGACCTTTGCCATCTCATTTCCAAATTCAATAAACTTTGAGTTTAAACCAAGAACAGCAAAGTGGCCATTTATGCATCTGTGCATTGAGTGCTCTTGTCATCAGTAAACTTCTCCGCGTCTATGTCTTATTACATTTTTTGTCTTAATACTGTCCTACAGTGATGAGTTCCACAGATGAACTGTACTTGTTAAGAAATTATTTTCCTCTCTCCCTCCCCTCCTCCTCTCCTCCCTCCCTCCCAAGAGCCTACCTTGAACTTCAAAGCTGGTCTCCTTAGTGTATTTAATAAACTGTGAGCTTGCAAGAGAATATATGTACTCATTATTTAGGCTCAAAGTGCAAAATAAGCATGTAGGAGGTCAAACTTATTTAGTTCTATGGGTCTGTGCTTTAGAGAGCTGGCAAAACTTCTGATTACTCTCTGTTCGCATAAATTGAACTTTAAACCTCAGATCAATCTCAGAGCCTCAGTATGAAGCAGGGCACACATCCATCTGACCCACTAAAACCCCTTCTTGGGACACTGCATTGTGCTCAAAAAGTGAAATATTTTCTACTGAACGGCAGCTCAGAAATAATCATTTTATAATGTTACCTGCTTTACTCGGGTGCTTTTTCTTTTCGTTTCCTTCTACTGTGTCAATGCCTTTGATTCGCCATGGTCTGGTTGGGACTTAGGGAGCAGCAGGCATCTTGCAGAGCTATTTGTGCAAAGCTGAATTTGGATGTCAGCAATTTGTTATTGCTACCTCCCACTGCATGATAGGGACATTTTCTGCACAGTGACAGCAGAGTAATCTCTCACTGCATGCACCTCAGATTAAAAAAACCTGACAATATCCTGTCTTTAAGGACTGCCAGGCAAACAACCATAAGAAGACAATGATCAGCTTGGACTCTAGAGATAAACTAAATAGCTACCTTATGGTTATTATTAGCATATTAACACAAGTCTAATTTTATATTGCAGGTAGAATTTTGTATGAAAATGTTTGATAAGCAGTGACAAAGATTTCACTCCCTGCCATGATAGCCTACAAAACCCTTGAGAGAGCTTAGCAGTAAAATCACAGAAGCTCTTGGCACAGGAAAGGGTAAAAGATAGCTGTGGGATGCACGTGAAAATAAGGGAATTGGTCCTATACATGCATACATTTGCTTCCAGAAGCCCAAAGCTGAGCATCCACTTTAGGAAGCCAGAGCTAATATAATATTACTGAAACATTCTTTTGTGTTAAAGGAAATACATAGATATACACACACACATATGTGTATACATTTCTTTTTAAGTTATAAGAATGATTTCCCATCTTCAGTCATTTACAGAGATATCATCCTTGTGACTCAGGACAGAAGGGCTGCCTGCTTTTTAATTGTCGCAGCTTTTGGATTTCCCATGAAAGCAGCAGCAGCCAGAGCTGAGCCTCAGCACAGACTGACCCAGGCCAGCCCCCTCCTCACTTCCTCTCACTCACCATGGATTTCAGGCAGAAGAATGCAAAGCAGTCTCATAGGTAAAATATTTCAGCCCTGAAGTAACTAATTACCCTCCCTTTGAGCTATCCCAAGGACAGTTTCAAAGAAAATGACAGAGGATTGCTGATAACTCCATATTTTTTTAGATGAGTAGGAGGAAAGCAGTAAAGCTTAGAAAAGGGTGCCGTGCAGGCAGGCTGAGCAAGTGCATGCCAGAAAGTGTCACGTCCCTGCCACCTTGTGACCAGGCACTACAACTGCAAAACCCCAAAGCCTGCAAGCCCTGGAGGTTTTGGATGGACCTGGCTTTCCTCCAGGATGCTCAGAGGGAAACAAAAGGACAGGCATCCACTCCTAGGGGTTCATGCAGAGCCAATGGCAGGCATGAAGTCACTGTCATGCTATCTGGGGACTAAACCCTCTCTGCAGGTGACAGTGGCTTGCCCTCTCCCTGTGATTGGGACACCTCCAGTGTCTATCACAAGCCCTGTTTTGCCAACATCCAGATGCTGTGTTAGAAACTGGCAGGAGCTGAGGCTTTTTAGATCATCTCTGAGCTGCCTGGCCAAAAGAAGAAACAACTCCCACGACAGCAAATGGGACCTCAGGAGTTCCCATGCCAGGGCAGTGAGAGCAGTGGTCCTTACCGGAGATCCGACACAATTTTTCAGTGGTTGGCTCTGCTTTTCCTCCTAGACAGAGCTTCACAGAGAGCTTCAAACTTGGCTGTTTGAGATGGGGGAAAAAATAGGTTAGCCAAGTTTTTATCCAGACTTATCTGATGTTTTTGCCTGCTTTGCTTCTTCCTAACTTCCTTGTCCTAAGGTCCTTTGGCCTTCTAAGGGGAACATTTATGTCATGCTTTGGGGGGGGGGGGGGAACCACACACAAAAAAACAACAACCCTCCAGAACCAAACAAACAACAAAAAATTGTGTGTCTTATTTTTAAAGCCTCAGCCAAGGAGACACGTTATTGCAGCTTCTCCATCCTCACTGCATGCAGAGCTGTGACACCAAGCCAGCACTCCTCCTCCTTGTCCATTTCGTTCCCAAATCTGTCAGGAGAACTGAGGGTTACTTTGGTTTTCCATTGTCCTGGTTTTCCTGCAAAAGATCTTTTTGTGCCATTAGCCCTCAATGGAAAAGGCCTTCCTGGCTCACACAATGTGAGCTCACAGCCTTTGCTCCAGCTGAGGAGGGTTTTCTTCTTCCACTGGTGCCTGGCTGCCCCAGAAGAAACCCAGCTCACCTCACACTGAACCTGATAGAGCTGGGCACACAAACACATTTTTGCCTCTGACACTGAAAAGGATGAGATGTCGCCTCTGGGAGAGAGGTGCATTATCTTCTTTAATGTTTGCTTTGCAGAGATGCAAATACCTGAAGGAAGAATTTTTCATTCCAAGATTTTTCCGGTAGTAATTGCATGCTACAAAATTTCAGTGCAGGGAAACAAAGTCACCAAAGGCATGCTGGGTAAGCCTAAGTATGCAGATAAAAAATTATAATGACCATAGCCAACTAACTGTTTTCACAATTCATGTAAAGAAGGTACCCACTACCTTGATGAGGTCACTGGTAGCTCCACAGGACATCAACAAGGCCACCAGGAATATAGCCAAAGAAGGGGACTGGCAAATTTTAGTGACAAATGATAAAATGCAGTTGAAAGAATTTTCTCTGCATGAAGTTCAGCTTTCACACAGATATTATAACAGGTTGGTTTCACCATCAATGAGAAGACTGAATGTGTGGTTATATAGTCCTAAAAGTAACCAGCTAAGTAAAGGAAGAAAGAGGAAATACAAGAGGTTCACCAACACTGCTAATGTAAGAACAAAGGGTAGCAAGTCAGGGTACCAAAGTTCAAAACAACAGAAGAGTCAGTTACTCATGAAATGGCTTGGAGGCCTATGGAGGTCATTGGTGAAGGATAGCATGGACATAGTTTACATAGGCTCAAGGGGAGGCTCAAAAGCATGTGGAAAAGTAATCCTCTAGGGGTCACTAAATATATAAAGCCACATCCCTATCAGGAAATTCTTGAATTCTTTCTGTCTGTCAAGCATGATTTTAAAGATCTTTCAAAATTTTAAAAATAGCCTTTTTAATATTTTAATAGCCTTTTAATATTAAGTAGTATTAAAAATATTTTCACACTGTTGCAGAAGTAAGAATTGCCAACAATGAGGCCACGTTGGTCTTCATGGACCAGAGCCACAGAAACCTATAACAGAAATTTGATAGGATAAGTCACTTCACAATGAGTGCAAACTTCTATATGAGTTGGCAGTTCAGCTCCTTTACAGCATAAATCTAACTAGGACAAGACAACCTCAGGCACCACAAATGGCAAGACAATAAGAGACACATTGAGGACATGCCTTAGGAATATCATCAATACAACTTCCACATTAAGTAATAGGATGGATGAAGCCTTAAAAAGCTTTACGCAAAACAGCAGATGAGTTGTCCAAATCTTACATAATGGAAATCAAAAACTTAAGCAGAATAGGACAAAACTAAACCAACTAGCTGACATTGCCAAATGTCCTGTATATTTGAGACTAAGGAAGGACAAGGAGGAAGAGAAGGTAACTGGTCCCAGTGCTTTTCAGTGGGACAGGTTTTATGGAGAATTGTACTCCTGCAGCCCAGTGCATGTTTCTTACTTGACCTGTGTTCTACTGCATGCTAGAATTCACCATATTCCAGGTGGATTTTTTTGGATACATAGCCTGGACAGTTCCAGATAAAAAGTCTGGAATAAAAGCATGTTAGATGTTTTATTTAGTGGTATTGCTTATGTCACTTGAATCATGCTTCCCTTGAACAACTGCATTGTATCAGGTAGTCAGTGAGTTTTGGATCAAAACTTAGTAGCAAATGCTAACTTACAACAGTTTACTGACCCATTGCAAATTGTTTTACATTTGCATACCTCAATCACCAAGACTTGCAGTCCAGGAATCTATAGACAGGAGAACCTGAAGAAACATCTCTTCAGCTTTTTCATCCAGCTGGGTCAGCACTGCCAGACTGGAAATTAGGACTTAGTTGGGGTGGGGACATTGTATTTCTGGAAGAAAAAACCCTATGTTTATTTATTCTTTTCCATCCTCTTCCTTTAGATGATAGATGTCTTTTGTAGAGAAAGATGTTCTTACATTTGTGTAAAAAGATTGTATCTTTTCAGAGGTCATCTTAAGACAGCCTAAAAAAACTCATCAGTGGTCAAGTAGATAGGCAGATTCAGTAGAAATAGTGCACGCAGAAGCTCTTATCCTTTAATACCTGTTATGGTGGACATCAGGCAATGAGAATAGTATGCTTAAAGTGCAGACTTAATGAATATGCTTTATGAATTTTTTTATTTAGCTATGTGGTCTCTCTGAGAAGCTGGCTTGATGAAACAGCTGAATCTTTGTAAGTGGAAGTTATATTCAATTGTACATGTAGCCGCTCGATATGGATTTATTGCTTATGCACAAGAATGCTTAAATCTGCTGTAATGGGATCAAGATACCAGACACAGTTTTTATATATACGCGTGTGTGTGTGTACATATATATATATTTAATATACATTTTGTCCTATATGTTACAAAAATCTAGTTGGATAAATCAGTGTAGACAACAGTGCTACGGAAAGAACTATTCCTTCTAAAGCCTATCCGGTTTTAATTTGCTTTTGTAGATTTGTACCACCTGACATCTTTGCAGTAATGGCCTGATGTATCAAAGCAGACACACAATTAGCTCTAAGGACATTTTTAGGCGGTCCATTCATATTCAGCAGACCTGGAAGCACCAAGGTTTAAATGGTAAGTTCTTAACAGTGGTACAATGAACACCCAAGGGACTTTCCACTCATAGAAGCTGGCAGGCCACTTTACAATTAAACAGTTAAGTAACTCTATGCTAGGAGCACTTTCGAAAGCCTTCTTTAACCAGAAGAAACAGACCTGCTTGGAGAGACAGTGTTTGAAAGCCTGTCAGAATCCATTTGAACACACTTGTTATCCTAGCACAAAGTAGGACCTTGAAAACAGAAGACGGGCTGATACTTCTAAGCCTTCCCTATGCATCTTAACTGTGTCAAAATTGGCATCTGAGGAGAAATACCTATGCCCTAAAGATGTAGTTCAAGAGTTCTTGGGATAGATAGTTGATTAAAATAGTCCTTGCATGGAGGTTAAAAGCAGATCACAGGCTCTTCTTCTGAACTGAGCAGCAAGTACCCATTCATTAGCTTTCTTGACAGGATCAAATAACAAAAGTGTTGATGCAGTGTTTGATATCTACAGGAAAAGCAGCAGTAAAATAGAGGAAAGAAGTGGGGATCAAAAGGAGGGCATGACACAAAGAGGTTACAGAGTCTTTGTCGTTTCCACAGTAGCCACAGTAGCCACAGTAGATGCTTGGGGTCTGTGTGTGTTAGCTTGAAATCAGTGGATCAAGATAATTGAGAATGCCTAGTTCCACTACTGAAGGTTAGTTAATAGAGGTTCTTTTAATAATAGGCTTGTAAAGGCACAAGTTGTGTCTGTCCCCACACTGAACCAACTAGAGATCGATGAACATAATCAATACTGTCTCACATCTGGGCAAACCTGCACTGTGCCTTTAAACCTTCTCCAGCTGGTAGAGTGGCAGTGACAATTCCTTGTGCTACCTGAAGAAGTCCATGGCACCACTGGTCAGCATCACAGCCTTAAATATCCCTTTTTCTGGAATACAAAAACACATTACAGGACAGCTTCTATGTAGTGTAAGTGGAGCTTAGCGACAGAAGAGTCATGGGTTCTGTTATACTTCGCTTTGGTGTGGGTGGATTCACAGTCCATGGACTTCCGCTTTGAGTATGAGACTTGAAAACACTGTCAACAGCAGAGAGGTTTTCTAAACCCTTCCTGCCTTTGTTAGCAGCAGCTCAGATTCATGCAATCCTGCAAGCTGAGGGTGATTAGTCACAAGCAAGAGATTTAACACCATGACAATTACAGCTCGTAGATTAGACTGGGGCCTGATGACATGGTGTGAAGAATGCCTGTGGCAACCAGCAACCTCTCTGTCTTAGGGCTGCCTGCAAGCAAGAAAAGATTGTGCCTGTCCCACCATATTATGTGCTCTTACATTTTACAGAATGATTAGCCACAGAATCTTTAAGAAAATGAAAGAATTTTTGAAGACTCCTACTGCGAGTAAAAGCTATCCAAGAGAGGAGAAAACTATATCCAATGCCCCTGAAAATCCCATAGGAGTAGACTGCAGAAATTTTTTGCTGGGCATGATAGTTTAAGAAAGAAATAAGTGAAAACATAGTGTAGAAATAGAAATAAATCTAGATTTAATGTGCTGTAATGGACAGGATCCTTAGGCCTCCTCCTTTTTAGAAGTTTGTGTGGTCCCTGTGTGAATATGTGCAGAATAGGCATTGCACCTGTGCGCACAGTACAATGAGGGGAATGGAAGAATTGCAGGAAAGAGGAAGGATAATTTCTTTTGGAAATATAATTTTTTTGGCTTCTCTAGTAGCAGGCATTTTAGGGAGGAATGGACCTGCTCTTACCTTGGTCTTGGTTGAAGGTGTTTTACTGTGCAGAGTGCAATAAGAGTATGTAAGAAATCAAACCTACTCCAAAGTTGTGCAGTTGCTGCCCAAATACCGTGTGTTCAGTATACATGTGTACATACGTCTTTGGCTGATCATGCAGAACATACAAGCCTGTCTTAGAAAGCAAGAAAGACAGAAGGATTTCTGTAATAGGAACAGATATGCTCCTTCTCACCGTATTTCACTACAGAGGGATTTTTCCACCAGATGGCAACAGCAGACCAGTTTGCAATGCAAAGCTAGCACGCACAGGCTACAAAATAGCTCTATGCTGTGCTGTACCCAATGTACCTTCCTCAGACCTGCTTCTTCCACTCCCCCTAAGATGCCCACTTAGTACCTCAGGGCTGTTAATATAAAGCGCAAAAGAAATCAGCACCACAGATAACTGCAGTGCAAACTCTGGAGCCCTTGGTTTCTGACCTCCCCGTGTTTACAGGCCTTAAAACATTCCATCTGCATTTTAAACAGCCTAAAATATGGCTCTCTTTATAAGAGTAAAATATTCTTAATAGAATATTAATTAAGAGAATATTCTCTTTTTATACGAATAATTTATCTCCTATATATCTTTTTGCAAAATAACAGTGCAAGAGACAATTAGTTTGAGAACACAGACAAACATGAAACATAAAAAATACAAAGTATCTGACCAGTGTTTTATCAAAAGGTGTCTTTTCTCTGGCATGTGCTGGATTCAGGGACCAAACTTTCAACCACATTCTTGTCATTGCTTCTGAGACATCTTAAACAGCTACTTTTGGGAAGTACTTGTTATTGCCTTGGAAAGGTGATTACACAGCTTGAAATTGTAGACTCAGCCCTTGGCCTCTGGAGGAAAGAATTTTGCCATGGACACCAGGTGCTGCAGATGCCAATATCCATTGAGCGACCAGGGAGATGCCACTGTCGAACTCTACTTCGCTCTGCCCAGGCCCTGGGGAAGACATGGGAGTTATATTTAGTAATCGTCACCCCTGAGCCATTGTTTTTCCATCAAAATTATGAGCACACTATTGTTTTTAATACCTAACAACGCTGTTTTGTCATTTGCAAAGTATGACATGAATGAACCTGGAAGTCATATAACACAAGAAATAGTTACAGCTAAACACTCTAGTGTTTTTCTGCTAAACTCAAGCAATGTGTAGCTTTGCCCTTAAGCTGAAGTACAGACCAGATTCAGGCAGTGCGAATGAGGTGTAATATGAAGCTTGGGGAGCACTGGAGAGCCTGTGAATGTCAACTGATATTCCTTAGAAATAAAAAAGCAGAGGGAATGAATTTGTAGGGAATCCCCTGCAGAAATTAGACAAGGGATGGCCAGAGGAGAAATGCCTGAGAGCCAAAGCCATGCTTCAGTGCAATCTAAGCTAGTGATTTTGCAGTGTGACTGTACACAATTTAGTTTTCATTGAAATCAGTGAGCAGTGGCCATCCCAGGGCAGGCATCACATCAGCTGTGGCTCAGCAGGAGAGCTGGCTGTAAAAAGTGTCAAGCTCTGCAGGTTATTGCCCCCAACCCTACTGCAGCTGTCAAGAAATGGGTGATAGTGATTGTTGTTATTACTGTGTTTGCTAAATGAAATAGCTGCTGTAATGCCCTGTCCTCTTCACTTGACTGATGCTCTCAGTTGTATTGCAGATGAATGCCCCAATTCAGCTGTGTTTCATTTCCCTGGGTATTTTCTGTGCAGGGGACTGCAATCCTATTTTAACTCTTTTCTGCTTTTACATACTTCTTCAAGAATACACCGTCAAGAAAAAGCAGGGTGTTGAATAGCAAACTGCCTTCTAACCGCCTTAAGATCTTTTATCACTCATGGTAACTCATGATACACTCCCTGCATGTGTTAACTTTATGTTAACACTGTACACAAATGATGGGAATAAATCCAAATCCAGTGGAGAAACTTTCCTTTTGTTCATACTTCAATACAGGGGCAGAATGATCACCTTGGAAGGAACTTTCCTCTACCACTGGTAGATGAAAAAAAAAAAATCCAATATCAAATACCTGCCACACCATAGCACACAAAGCTAGTGCTGTTAATTAATTAGGCTGAGGGCTTTTCAGTTGTTCTTTTGCTCTTCTAATGAGGAGGACTGTGAAGAGGCTTTGAACTAGCTACAGACTTGAAAGATTTAGTAAACAACGATTCTTTATACCATTTCTGGTAAGAGCTTGTCTTGACAGATGCCTTCTTCCTCCTGAAGTTTAGACCACAGTTTGATCTTCTTTTTTTTCTTTAACGTCTGAAGCATCTCATAACATGATAGGCAAAGGCCCAGCAATAATTAGACTGATTGAGCTTTGGAAGTGTAGACAGAAGAAATAGTTGGAAATCACTGCTGTTCTCAAAGCTTACACTGATGGGTTCTTTATGTCTCAATCATTAGTCCCACATTTTTTGAGAGGCCCTGTCCAGCAGCTTGGTGCATACAGACCTTAGGTTCTGCTGGAGTTTGTGGACAGCTTGCTGAGATATCTATGCAAGCTGTGCTGCCTGCTGCAACCCCCTGGGACAAATCAGCTCCTCTTTGCTGCTGCTCTGTTGTTGTGCCTACAGAAGTAGCAAGGGAAGGAAAGGAGTACAGGTTAGCACAATGGCAGCGTACAAACTACCAGGTATCACTCGTGTACTGAAAAGGAAATCTTATTTTTCAAAAGTTTCCATCGTGACATACAAAACACCGAATACTTCCAAATCTGGCAGTGATAGCCTGGCATGGTGCCCTGGGTTGTGTCTTACGTAAAGAGTTATTTGTCTCCTATACAGTGCTCTTTATCCTACTTTTACAGTTAATCACCAAAGCTACCTTAAATCGTAACGCCCAGGCCTCTGTATGACTGTGCTTGCTCTTGCTTAGCTCAGGAACCCCTTCGTATTCTTCAGGCTTCAGAAACTATTGAAACCCTCATGTTTTCCTGATGGCTACCTACTTGCAGCCCTCTTCACACTGACTGGATTACCTGCCAGGTTCTCTAATGCACATGGCATGGCAGCCAGGGACCTTCAAGAGGTGTTTTTTTCTGTTTGAGAGACAATTACATGCCTGAGAAAAAAAGCTGAGTGGTACTGTAGTTCTGAAGGTGCAGGATCATTAGCCCTGAAAGTTTGAAGGCTTTCTGATTGTGTCAAGCACACACTCATTAGCCTCCAGACAATTTAACTGGCTGTTAAGCTGGAGAGGACTATTTCCATTTGTTGGAGTTGGTTCAGTCTTCATCCATGCTGTGAGAAAGTGTTCATCTGGTCCTGGGTTGATACTGCCACCCTGGTCAGAGGCTTGCACACATCCACTCATCAGCACAGGCAGTCTTTGGTGCCATAGCAGCCTGGAACAGTTTTGAATGAGCCTTTTAGACTGTGTTAGCATTGCTGTTGAAGTCTGTGCTTGAATCCCACGTTTTGACAGAGCAGTTGTACCCAAAATTTCTGCTAACAGCTACACAGTCCAGCTTCTCTGACGTCCCAAGGAGGAAGGCTGAAGATGTGTGTCCATCCCTGGAGACCTAAGGGAGGGCCTCTGCGGGAGCCCTTTGTGCTGACTTGAGGGGACCAAAGGGTCTGATCCTGAATTTAAAGGCTGCTCTGCCCAGATGCAGTCAGGGCTAGAAGTCAAGTCAGTTGTGCAGTGTTACATCCCCTCAGATAAAGGAGACTCTGAATCCATTCAGTTACTTAGAATCATAGAATGTGTTGGGTTGAAAGGGACCTTTACAGGTCACCTAGTCCACCCCATCTGCAGTGAGCAGGGACATCTTTGACTAGATCAGGTTGCTCAGAGCGTCATCAAGCCTGGCCTTGAATGTCTCCAGGGATGGGGCCTCCACCACCCCTCTGGGCAACCTGTTCCAGTATTTCACCACTCTCACTGTGAAGAACTTTCTGATGTCTAATCTAAATCTACCCTGCTCTAGTTTAAAACCATTGCCCCTTGTCCTATCACTACACGCCTTGTAAACAGTCCCTCCCCAGCTTTCCTGTAAGTCATCTTCAGGTACTGAAAGGCTGCTATAAGATCTCCCCACAGCCTTCTCTTCTCCAGCCTGAACAACCCCAACTCTCTCAACCTGTCTTCACAGGAGAGGTGCTCCAGCACTCTGATCATTTTTCTGGCCCTCCTCTGGACCCGCTCCAACAGGTCCATGTCCTTCTTGTAATGAGGGCTTCAGAGCTGGACACAGTACTCCAGATGGTGTCTCACTAGAGCAGAATAGAGGGGCAGAATCACCTCCCTCGATCTGCTGGCCACACTTCTTGTGATGCAGCCCAGGATGCAATTGGCCTTCTGGGCTATGAGTGCGCATTGTTGGCTCATGTCCACCTTTTTGTTCACCAGTACCCGAAGTCCTTTTCTGCAGGGCTGCTCTCTATCACATCATCCACCAGCCTGTACTGATAATGAGGATTGCCCCTCCTTTGTTCCCTGAGGAACTTTGTTCCCTGAAATTTATTGTAAAGAAAGAGAGTTATGGTTATCCCTGTTCTGCTTAAAGCTTGATGGAGTAGGTTCAGATGGCCATGTGAACTTTCGCTTGTGCAGACTAGCAGTTTGCCAGGAAACTTTACAAGACAAAACATACATCCCAAAATTAATTTTAAGTCATTCTGACCATCAGAGATGTTCAATTGCAAAAGTCAAAGGAAAACTAAAATGTAGACTGATGCACATCTGCAAGGGACTGGAAAGATGGACATTAATATTGAGATACCTATAAACTTTCACTGATTCTCAACAATGTTATATTTCTAATGGGGAAAGAAAATAAAGAAGCATACAGCAGCTTAGTCCAGATGAAAGCTATACAGAGTGATTAAACCTACATTTATCAACACAGATAGCCAGTACAAAAATATCAGTGTCTCTTTTTCCCAACATCTGATAAGGGGCTTTTGGCTGTAATAGCAACATTTTTCTGACTATTACCTCATTGAAGACTTGCCTACACTAAAATTAAAAAATTGCTGCTTTAAAGCACCAAATCCTCTTTACTGCAGCCAGTGTTTTACTGCTATGTATTGGGGCATACTGGGTGGCTTATTTTCATTCATAAAAATCAAATAAGCTTTACCAGTACAAGAACCTTCTTCAGCAGCAGAACTGCAGCTGTCATAAAGTTAGCACTAATGTAAATAGAGGAGTTAGGAGTCAGGTAACATCACCAATGTAACTTTTTTCTTTAGTGCTAGATAAAGCAAAGTACATGTCTTTAAAAAGTTAAAGCTGTTGAGGTTAATGTATTAGGGGTTTGGATTTTTTTTATTTGTGTTGTGCTCTTGTACCCTGTGCCAGGTACTGTATGAACACAGCAAACCATGATTTTTTGCCTGGAATTCATGAATATTCAGTTATGGGAAGATTTAAGCACCAAACTGAGTTGGGACACAGTACAAGACAGTATCATTTGTTGAAATAAACTGGTCTACTGGAGAACAATATTTTGAAAGATTTTAAGTGTTTGGGGAAAAAGCTGTCAAAGTCTGCAATCCATTTCACTCTTCCCATCATAAAGTAGCCAATCATCAAACACTAGCTTCTAAAACAAAATTTGGCAGCTTTGAAGTTTACCACATTATGTCTCCCAATCTGCTTTCTTAGCCTTTCTCTTCCTCAAATGTTGAGACTGCACTGCATTTTCCCTACTGTTCTGTGAAAACATAAATTTTTGCCAATATCCTCCTTACTTTTGGTTATTTTTAAATCTCTGCTGAAGCTCACACTTTCTTTTGTAGCCAGTGCCCACTGTTTATGGAAGCAGTTCCAATTTACTTTCTATAAGAAAAAGAAAAGAATCTACTGTCTCGAAAGCACTGCAAGTATTTCCATTGTTCTCCTGCATTGTTTTGCTTACAAAAAGGAATTCTTTGGAACTGCAGATGCATTGAGTCTCCTTTGTTCACACTTTTTTCAACCCTCTGCTCTCAAATAGTGGCTTTCAAGCAGTGACCTTTCTTTCATGGAAGCCACCTTGTTACTTTGGGTTGGATTTCCCTGCTGATTGTTCTATGCTTCCTCCCTTGCTGCCTTGCCATGAGGCAGCTGCTGTCATTCCCTGTGGGGTGACCACCCTGTGCTCATAACCCAACTGAGCACAAAGCACGGGAGCTCTCAGGCTGCTGTGTGTAACCATGGGAAGAGTCAGACTGCTGGCAGCCTTTCCTATCTTCACAAAGATGGCCAGAAGAATGTCAGTTGCTCCTAATAGCCACAAATTATAAAAATCTGGCAAAACCAGTCATTAGCCACCTTGTACACACAGTACATAACCATCATTCAGATGTTAAGAAAGGCAAGGGCAGCTTTCAAGAACTGCTTTCAAAGAGCTTCATACATGAGTGTCATAGTGAGGCCCACATAAAAGCCTAATCTAAACTTGTGTGTCTAGACAGCTGATACCCTTCTCTGCAAATCACCTAATAGGAATAAATACTTGTCGTCAGATGCATGCTTTCCTTCTCTTGACTCTTCCTTAGTCATAGAATGATAGAACAGTTTGGGTTGGAAGAGACTTTAAAGATCATCTAGTCCAACCCCCTGCCATGAGCAGGGACACCTCCCACTAGACCAGGTTACTCAAAGCCTTGTACCTGGCTTTGAATACTTCCAGGAAGGGGGGATCCACAGCTTCTCTGAGCAACCTGTTCCAGTGTCTCACTACTTTCAGAGTAAATAATTTATTCCTAGCATCTAATCTAAATCTACCCTGCTTCAGTTTGAAACCATTGCCCCTTGTCCTATCACTACATGCCCTTGTAAGAAGTGCCTCTCCAGTTTTCTTGTATTACAAGCCTTTTATAAGGACAAGTAGAATCCATCCCTTATCTCACAGTACCTCTGCAGGACCTGAACCAGTTTACATTACTATAAGACTGTGAACTTGCACACAAAAAGCAAAAGCACGAGATACATGAAGGCTCCAGGGTAAGTCTCAAAATTAGTAAAAGAAATAAAAATCTAATACTGTCTTTAAACAAGTATCTTGGCTACTCTAAGCAGGCAAGAGCAAAGTCCAGCTGCTCCAGGACAGATGAATTCATTTTTTTTTGAGGAAACAAAGTTAAGTTCTAAAACACAGATTTACTGTGGTGAAGGAGCTCATCTTGAATTCTATACACTGCCACTAGATCCGGCAACAAATTCTGTCAAAAAACAAACCGGTAATCTTCAAATACACTTAGCAGCAAAACATGTGCATCTTGATTCCTCGAGGACTGCTGCAGGCTTAGGAATCTGGAGCTCCCAGGAAACAGGCTTTACTTTAGAAGCAACATTGATACTGAAATATTCTCAGAAATTCCAGTTCACCAGGAATTTGAAAGCTACTCACTTCAGTCTGACTCAGGATGTAGCCCAACTGTGAAGAGACAAGATTTCTTATGAACTTGAAATCTTGCTTTTCAGCCAAAGCTTGTCAAGACCCTGCTCTCAACTTGCATGTACAAGGCATAGAGATGATTAGTGAAGTCTTCTGAAGACTGTATTCTTCATTTGTATTTCAGAGTTCAAATTAGGACAAAGTGCATTCTTTCACCCGAAATATTTGTAAAATTGTTCATTTCTGTTTCTTTCCCAATAATAATTTTCATCTGTCACTGACTGCCAGAAAAACCTAAATGTCCAAATTTTAAAAAATGCTTACATATTTTTACCTTATTTTTTAAAATTTGCAAGTTTCACAACACTGACAGAGCAGTTAAAGGAGAAACAAGGATTATTCCAATGCAGCCTTTTATTTGCCTTGTACTTCACTGTGAGCTGTGACAGGATGCTGAAAATCTGTGCTAGTCTAACTCTAAATGCACTACACTAACAGTCTAGGTAAAGTTTTAAATAACAAAGTGGAAAAAAAGACAAAATGAATACCTTCTTGCCCCTGTATCCTCCAACCTTGATAAACATCTTCTGTGTTCAGAAACAGAGTGTGAGGCAGAAGGAAGGTGACAAAAAAGGAGAAAAAACAACATCTGAAATTTCAAAATTGAAACAAGATGAAAATTTAAATTTAAGGGAAATATTTTGCAGCACTAAATACTTCTTACACAAGAGTCTATACTTTACAAGATAAATGTTTAAGACACAAATGTTGGCCGTCTGTAACTGTAGCAGTGAGATAAGCAGCAAGATGGAAAAGGTGTTACGGCAAATTGACTTTCCTCCATCTCTGGAGTGTTGCATTTAAATGAGCTGGCCTATGTCCCAGAAGTAGCAATGGTATATTTGTGTTGTGAAAAATGCAAGGTGCGCAGCCTGAGAAAAGTGGCTTCCCAACAGCACATCCGTACCATTTCTTGTGTCCACACTAGTTGTTCCAGAATTACTTCAATAATGTACTTGTCATTGCATCTGGGGTGAAAACTTTCCTTATCTCTATTCCTGCTTGTAGACAAATGATTTTTTGCTCCTTGTAAGTAATTTGAGCTACAAATATAGGAAGATGCTACCTAGAACTAATAAGAAGAAAATATTTATAAAAGGCTCTCCTGCAATTATATGCATGCTATTTGTGTGTGCTTATGTGTCTGAGTGCGAGCAAGTATAAATGCATGCACATATCTTATATCTATAGAATGTTTATTCATGTTCTGCAGCTCAGTTTCAGTAACACCTATATATTCCAATTCTCATTATATGGAAAATATTTATTTCCTATTTTAAAACTCTACTTTATTAAAACTCTAAAAAGATAAAAGCATCTAAGAGCATCAAAGTCTGACATGAAATATCTTCCCTGAACTAATTTTATCTAAAAGTGTGTATAATCAGAATGAATATAATGCTGTTCAGGTGATAAATTTATCCAAAAGTATTCCAAAGTTTATTCTAAACTAGCTGAAAAAGTATTAACTTCCTTCTTCAGTCCCTCTTTTAAACCAATTCTTAAGACATCTTCCACCTTTTCATTGATCCCTCTCATACTTTTATTCATCTCACTAATGAGAGGCAAATTGATTTCTATCATTTCACCTTCGTTGCCTTATTGATGTGGTGACTGTCCAGAGGGAAGACAATTACCATTTGGTGACATTGACAGAGAAGCTCAGTTAGAGGACACTGACGTACACTGGAGTACTTGATGTTCAGCTCAGTCTGAGTTGCAAGGAAGTTGGGGTTATGCTGAATTTACAGGAGTTGAATATCTTCCATCTTAATTTTGAGGATTTTTAAAGAGCTAAATCTAAACTATGGACTGGTCAGAGCTTTGTGGCAACAGTAAATTTGGTCTTTGTTTTAAAATTAATTACTGTCTTTTCAGAATTGTAGATTATCTGCTAAGTGATTACATACCTATACACAGAGCAAAAGATTAGCACCTTTCATACATACCTTCAGTCCAGTGTTGTTATATGCTCAGTCACCTCTGCTGGTCTACTCTCAGATGTGAGCTGTGAGAAATACAGCTGTTGAATTATAGGAAAAGTTAAGAAGGTAATTTGAAGCACTTCTTTCTAGCAGTTCAAAGACTGTTCAAACAGTTTTAATACTGTTTTTTTCTTTCTTTCTCTCTTTTTCTTTTTTTTCCTTAATCTAGTCTGGTGTCTTTTTCTCTTTCCCAGGAGTAATTTTAAAGAAATTCAACCAATCATCAGGCTGTCTCCCATTTTCCGTGTTAGTCCAGCCTTACCTGAAGAGATTATATATATATTTGACAGATTTTAGTTTGGCTTTATCACTTTGCATTTCCCCTTTTTTTCACTCTGCACTTATGATTTGTGATTTTTCTTTTGAATTTCAAAAAGTTAGAAGTTTGGCTTGGATAAGCAACTGTACATTTGAAGTTTACTTTTCAGTTTTAAGAGATCAAGGTTATTGCAACAAGCATATGAATTCTATGTCTTGAGTTCATGAGATTTAAATGACCAAAGACTTTGCCATACTTCAGGAAGAGGAACAGCTAATAACTGCATTTCCCAGGAGCAACCAATGTAATTACAGTGCCCAAAAATTAAACAGGCCAAAGGGATT
This sequence comes from Mesitornis unicolor, assembly GCF_000695765.1. Classification (NCBI taxonomy): domain Eukaryota; kingdom Metazoa; phylum Chordata; class Aves; order Mesitornithiformes; family Mesitornithidae; genus Mesitornis; species Mesitornis unicolor. The sequence continues at coordinate 18,114 of NW_010183520.1, forward strand.
TAATGATTTTCAGAAGCATCAGGAGAAATGAGAGCTGAGGGCATCAGTGGATTGTTCTACTTTGGAGTAGGATTCAAATGCTGTATTCCATGTATATTTTAAAGGCTTCACCCTTTGGACACTCTGGCCAGACATGGAGTAAAGGGTAGAGTTGAAGACAGTGAATGCTATACAGATGGTGTCCTTACAGAAATGAAAATGTGAATACGTTTCCAGTAACTGGAAGGCATGTACATTGTCATCTGGGCTGCAGAGTGCACTCTTAGCTCACCTTCCCTAAAAGACAGTGTTATTCTTAGTGTCGAAACCTTAACTGTGATTCTTCACTGACATTTGGCACCACTTTAAAATCAACTTTCCATAGAGAGGAATTAAGTCCAGAATTGGCCCTGACTGTGTTTTCTCACTGAGAGAGCAGACAGGAGATGAAAATCAAAGTTTAGTCCCATTGCATGCTTTACCAAAGCAAAATACAATGCCTATCTGGAATGTAGCATCTTTCTTTTTATTTATCTATTGTATGTCTGTATATAACTGTGACAAATATTTTCTTGTCCTGTTTCCAAATATAACAGCATCACAGAAAATAGTTCTGATGAACAAAAATTCTTCTGGTCATGTTTTACATTAGCTTAAAAATTACAATAGACAAGAGAAAAGCCTGACTAAAACTAGGGCGTTTTTGATGAAATTTTGCTTTGTCAGAAAAGTTCTCATCAGGACACTCATGAGGATCCCTGTGGGTTATAAGCAGGAGACAAACAGTTTACAAGTGTCTGAGCTTTGTATGTGCACACCTGCAGAGCTCCAGGGCATAAACATTTTGAGGCAGGAGTTGGGTAGATGTTACTGATACTGGCCACGGGTATTTAAAGTGGCAACCCACATACCACAGTTCTTTTGTGCAAATAATTTAATTTCTCTAGTGAAGGCAAAATGGGTGCTGAGCTCTTTGGAAGAGTGGTAACAATAAAAAAAGTGGTACAATAAGTGTACCACAATAAGTAGTACAATAAAAAAACCTGCTTCCTTAAATGGGTATGAGACTTGGGGAATGAATGTTTGTGGAGCGCTCAGACCCTGGTATGAAAAGGTGCTGTAAAAGTTCAAAGTATTATTGTTATGGCATACTGACTCAGCAAGGCAGGGAAATATCAAAGGCTTTCTTCTCCCATCTGGCTCAGCCTTATCTCGAGGGACTGTTGGTGGGTGGTGATTGCTCTCAGGGACTGGTGATGACAGAGGAGTGAAGGCACTAACCTCACTTGCAGAGCTGCTCTGGGCACCCTCCTGGAGCAGCCAAGACCTCAGTTCCTCCTCCATGCTTTTTGGTGTGCACACACCCTGTTCCCAGAGAAAAGCCTGAAATTAAAACAGAGAGCTCTGACACCTGGCTAATGGAGGCACTCAGGCAAGGGCTTTCACTTGTGGCTGGTACATTGGGAAATAATTGATACAAATTGCCTCAGACACTCAAGGCTGCCAATCCTCCTTCCCACAGGCTATTTTTAGGCCCAATTAGGCAGATAAAATGACATTGGAATTAATTTTTCTATGCTCTAATGTTTGGGCTTGCCTCTTTTTTTTTTCCCCCTAAATGTTTCTCTCTAGATATATGGTAAATGTCTGAATTACAAAAAAGGAAATAAATAGATTTCCCCCTCCCCCAGTAAGAGATGCCCAAGTACTGAAAGACTTGGTCACTGTAAAACCACTTATGTCTGACTGCAGGTGAATTTTCTCTTCCTACCTTAAACCCAAAGCAAGTAACAGGATATGAAATAACACATAATCTTGGCATCAGACTACATGAGAGCTCCCCTAGACCTTCTGTGATGCAAAGGCTAGCAATCCACTCATCACAAAAAAGATTAAATACAATTAACTGATTCATTAGATAAATATTTTGGGTGGGAAGAAACAAATTGGCTTATCTCTATTATTGTTATAATTATTATTAGCTGCCATTTGCTAAGACCGAGTTTTTCAAAGCCTTCTTTCACACTAAGAAGTCCAAATCCCCATGCTAGATCCCACCCTAAATTTAATGTTGATTACTTTTGCAAGCTACTGGGGAACAAAAGCAGGGAGAGGAGTACAACTGGCAAGATAGTATTATTCATGGCTGTTATTACTAGAATTTATGGGCAAGCCATTCCCAAACTACTTGAACACAATTCATACTTTTGGGCTAAAGGGAGATCCATAAATATTCTCCAATAAAGCCTCTACCTATGTAACGCTTTCTAAGATAAGTAGCTATTGTGACTGCACTGTGGCTAGACTGTGACTGCTGGTCTCCATGGTTATTGCACTGCCACAAACTCCTTCAAAAACTTAAAGATCCCTGATTCTCTGGAATAGGCAAGTGATGAACTGCCCCTTCTGCAGCCAGGCTTGCAGGCTCACAGACTGGTGATTAGAAGGGTGAAATGTTGGCTGTGTCAAAGCCAACAGGAGTTTTGCCTCTGACTTCAGTGGGGGCAGCATTCTGTCTTTGTAGTATAAGCCGATGAAAAGCTCTGCCTCATAATCACATTCCTGTGGCTTAACATGTAAGTGCATGTTGGCTGTGCAGTGGTGACTGCTCCAGAGTGCATTTCTCAGCCTGCAGGACATGCCAGCCATGCCACTTGCTTTACCTCACAAGGGCAGAGAGGTAAAGAAATTTTGGGTTTTTTGCATTTGTCATGCACAGGGCTTGTAGGATCAGCTATCGCAGCATGTCTGATGCACAGTAGCTTGATTGCCACTCTGCCCTCAGTAACATAAATCTGATACTTGAGGGTCGATGGTAACGAAGAGGCACGTGTTTATGAGACAGGGGACTGACAGTCCCCGGCTGGGCTGAAATGAGGTCCTGGTCCACAGGCAGGGTGGTGGGATCCATAAGGAGGCTGAGCAGGAACATTACAGACTGTTACATGCCCTCAAGGCACATGAACATCCTAACCCAGGGAAACAAGTGCTTCATTTTCTGATGTAAAGACATCACTAGTTCGTAGCATTTCAAATGGAAGTGAGTCATGATCTCCCCTTATTCTGATATCTTATGTCACAGGCCCAACATTTCATTGTGTAACCTTACAACCTTGTGTATTAACTGCAATACTTTGAGACTGACTTCACATAAACCAAGCTTTGAAAAATACCTGAGACTAAAAAAACAAAACAACTCGTCAAATAAATCAGCAGGAAAAGAATTAATTTTTTTTTCTGCATTAGTAGTACCTTTTGTGGTATCACACATACTACTTTTCCCCTAATTTCTTTCCGAAGGCAACATATACATGACTTTTGGGTTTGAGTTCCTTCTCTCCCATATCTCCTAAACGTATCTCAGCACTAGGATGGCTGGTGACAGAGGAGTAATTAGGGCTTCCCAATAATGAACTACAAATCCAGAGCATAAGAGAAACTTAAAATATCACCAGAAGCTCAATATTAACTGCAGTAAGCTGCATTTATTTTAGATGATCCATGCTGTAACTTTACCTCAAAATATCAGGTCGTAATAACTACTTACATGAGCAAAAGTGAGCAAGTCCTGATCCATTGAAAAAATCCTTTAAAGTCCAGTTTTTACACTGAAAGACTTCATAAGGTACTTGCCCTATTTTCTCTTCTAAAAGGGTTTATAGTTACTGTGAATGCCTTCTTCATCACCTACTTCTTTGCATGACATTTAAGTACCATATTACCCTTTATATCTCTGCCTGTATCAAACTCTGATTTGCATTAAAGCTTACTACACCATCTGTTTGTTCAGTCCCAGCTGATGGTGCAGAGACCCAGTCACAAAGATCTGTCTGAAAAAAAAGGGAAAAAACCACAGTATTTGTTAATAATGTGCTTTCAAAGACTTGCAGGAAACACTGGCAGCTGGTCTTCAGCAAGGACACTACCATGAGCCATCAGGAAAGTACTGAACTTCCAAAGCAGCAAAAATTATGCCCTCACAGGCACAACATAGAAGCACATTTGTATTCTGTCCTTCTCTTCTGTAACAGAGATAATGAATCCTTCAAAAAACCCAGCTTTTAGCAGCTCCATAGCAGGACATCACAGAGTGATTACTTGAACACAGCACCAAGCACATGTGTCATACATCTGAGAAGGGAGCTGAGATTAAGCATAAAGATTGCTCAGCTGCACTTAGTCTAGGGTATTAGTGTCAGTCCAGATTCAGCATCAAAAACTGAATATCACAGAGAAAAGTAATTTCTTCATAGTCTTTCAAGAAACCTTTGTAAGAAAGAATAATGGAGAAGATAGGAGAAAGGAAAAAACTGCTGTAAACATCTAAAATGTTCAAAAATAAAAGAAAGGAGAAGTTTATCTGTAATAGCATTGTGTTGGCACTATGTATTTATGCATGCAAGCTTTCTTGAATTTTCAAGCAGAAATTACTCTGAAGGAGAAAACACTTTGCTTCAGTCTCATTTTGTAATGCTCATAAACATACCAGAGATGAAAGGTACCTGGTTGCATTTGGGTAAAAATAGATGGGATTTTGAAAAGCAGTAAGAAATGCCTGGGAAAAGTGATCTACATATGGTCTTAATCATGCCAATGGATAACCCTCACATTACCCTTTAAAAGGTCATCTGATAAACATCGACACTGGGCTTTTCTCACAAACCCAACACCTAAAATTGCTTCAGGCTACTGTAATACGGCATGAGAAGTTAAATTGGAAGCATGGATTTGGTAATAGCACCTCTGAGAGAGAGTCTTCAAAAGCCTGTGCCCCCATTAAAGGATTAGAAGACCAGCATAAATATCAGCAAATATACTCCAAAAAGAAACAGAACAGGAGACAAAAATCAACATTTTGTTCTGATTAGCTGCTTTGATTGATGTAAATTTCCTAATCACCTTTTTTCTTTTTTTTTTTTGATACATTGCTGCAAGCCTACCATTGGGAACACTATAAAGAATACCGCTATGAAGTAGCACTTTCAAGCTTTCCTCTATCTCTCATGGGTCATCTTTCCAGAATACACATTGATGACACACGCAAAATACAGCAGTCTCCAAGGAACTGATTCAATTGTTTTCAGGAGTACCCAGAATACAAGTTCCAGTCTTTCAGATAAAAGTATTCAAGAATAAGAATGAGGTCATTAAATGTTTCTGGAAATGTGATATTTCTGTATGTAATAATGGAAGATATGTTAAAAAGAACAGCAGGGATAATTAGAGTCCGTACATTCAAATGCAATTCTGTTTTATTTGAGCATCTTCCCTTCTGGAAGTAAATCCATCCTATTTTCCTGACTGCTAACATTCTGAGGTTATCTGCCCCGAAGGGAGGCAAGAAATAGGTCTGATTGCCCAAGAAATAAGGATGAAGGCAAAGGGCACATCCTAAGGATTGAAGACTGACTGAGAAATTGAAGGGTTTAAGGTGAAAGAGATACTCTGTATCAAGGTCATTGATGAGGTTAGGATATTTTTAAACTGAGCAGGAAACCTCTAACATAGAGGTTTTCTTTTTTTTTTTTGCACCTGATTCAAAGGACAAGTTTAGTGACAAGTTTAGGACAAGTTTAGTGACAGGTTTAGGACAAGTTTAGTCTCCACTTATCTATAAAAAGGTTTGAATTATGCTAGCACTTGTAGGATTTGAGAAAGGCTAAATGGAAATGGAAGTTTGCTTCTTTTTGATAGTCTCTTGCAGCTAGTCAGAAAATTCTCTGCATACATGTTTTCACGGAATTTCCTATTTATTTCATGCCCAGCTCATCTTTTCAGAGCACACATCAGGAAACACGATTTCCTCGGTGCTGGGTCTACAACTCTTGTCTAAGCACAGAAGACCAGGCTGTGCTCCTTCTCCTTCAGATTTCATTCCCACCATGGAGATTTTTGGGGGGAGAAGCACAGGCTTGCTTTCTGACTCTGTTCAAAGTAGGCATGACAAAAGTGGCCTTGCTCTTTCACAGACACAATGGCTCTGAACTCCTAAATTATCTGCCTCTGAAGCCCTAAGTAATCATAGATTCATAAAATGTGTTGGGTTGGAAGGGACCTTTAAAGGTCATCTGGTCCAACCCCCCCTGCAGTAAGCAGGGACAGTGTTACTAGATCAGGTTGCTCAGAGCCTCGTCAATTCTCACAGGTTTTCTCTTCTGGACTCATGAAAGGGGTGGAGTAGTTAAATTAAATTTTCTCTCCCAGTTCCCACTGAAAATGAAACATTTTTGAACCTCTTTCTCCTATTGTCTCTGTATTTAACAAGTCGTGCCCCCACAGAATCCTATCTTAGGAGCATACAAGCAGAAGCAGGCTGCTGCAGCAGAAATCCAGAAGCTGGAGCTGTCAAACCAAGTCTTATTAGATACCAAAGGGGCTAATAAACGATTGGGTATTTGTTGTATTTCTGACAGGATGGTTGATGAAAAGCCTAGAGAGAAGGGTCCCAAGACATCTCAGCTCCTAAATTCCGATGACTGTATTTCTAGTTGATCAATCTCCATGTTTTGGCTGAACTAGCTTCCCACTTCAGGCTTTTGACAGCTGGACAAAGCAGGGTTTGAGCCATGCCTTGCTTTAAGTAAGTGTGGAGAGATGTTTTCAGTCTGACCTTGCCAAATCAGTCCCTGGCTTGGGGCGTTTGCTAAGATCCAGGAAAGATTTTCCCACTGAATTATAAGTGGGGAAAAACTAATTCTATCCACAGCGGTTTGATGGAGTATTGAAGTGACAAGTGTTTTGGGAGACATGAATCTACCTTATGGTCTGCAGAGCATCTAGCTTACTGAAGCAGAAGAATATACTTACACATGTCGATTTGGTGGTGGTGGAGATAGTTAAAAGCCAATTATAAAGTATAATTTTCAGAGACAGAAGGAATATTTTTAACCAGACTGTGGCTGTGTTCATGATTAACAGACTATATTAAAGAGATAAGATTTGGCAAGAACAAATGTGGGCTTTGCTTGGCTTTTTGTTCTTAAGTTCACATATTTTGTTAAAGTATATCAGATCATGAGATGTAAAAGCATATATACAGATATGACAGGGAGCAGCAGAATAGCACAGAAGTAATGAGTAGAATACAAATGCATAACCACAGATAGCAAAAGCAAATCTTTTGCATTTAAACACTTTAATGTATCTTCCCCTTCAACTTGTTTACTCTTGTTAAAACGATTAAAACCAATTCAAATCAATAGCAAAAATGGCATTCAGGATTTTACCCTGGATCTCCATGCCATACAGCAGCATTTCTCCTCTCCCACTTTCTGCCCTGCTCTCCGATTCTTCCCTCAGAGCCATTGCTGTGCTAAATAATTATAATGTCAATGGGCTTTATAAGATCACTTTTGAGATCTAGGGCAATTTTAGTTCATACATTACTTTGAGTATTTTTACTCAAAATTCATGCTTAAAGGTTTACACTTGAACCCCTGTTTCACCTGGCAATAGCTAACATTTGAGACTAGAAGACGGTGAGTATCAGCCAGGACTATGCAGTGAGCAAGCAGTCATGTACCTTGCCTTATCCTTGTACTGCTCTGTACCAGTCTGGATCCACACTTCTGTATTTACTGGTAATGTTCAATCAGGCATGATTGTAAAAATGAGCTTGGAATAAGTAAGAGAAAAATGAGTTTTCAAATATTGCATTTAGAGAACTTAGCAAATCGTGTAAATAAGTTATAGTACTGAGATCCTGACAGACTGCTAGCCAGGGGAGTGAAAATGGAAGAAGAAGTCTATCGATAAAATAAATTAATTTTTAAATCTAAAAGTGGTTTTAATAGATTAATAGATCTTTTCACTGAATCCAAGTTTTCTCCCATAGGCAAATCCTCAACTTATACATACGCTGAAATTTCTCCACCTAAGCCAGTCAAGCCATTCTGTTTTATATTGAGGAAAGCTGTAGCCCCCTGATTTCACACAGAATCACAGAATATTAGGAGTTGGAAGGGACCTCAAAAGATCATCCAGTCCAACCGCCCTGCCAGAACAGGATCACCTAAGCTAGGTTGCACAGGAACGCATCCAGGCGGGTTTTGAATATCTCCAGAGAAGGAGACTCCACAACCTCTCTGGGCAGCCTGTTCAGTGCTCTGTCACCCTAACAGTAAAAAAGCTTTTCCTCATGTTCAGATTGAACCTCCTGGCTCCTTCCTCCTGACACTTGCCCTTTACAAGTTTATAAACATTCATGAGGTCACCCCTCAGTCTCCTCTTCTCCAAGCTAAAGAGACCCAGCTCCCTTAGCTGCTTCTCATAAGGGAGATGCTCCACTCCCTCAGTCATCCTTGTGGCTCTGTGCTGGACTCTTTCAAGAAATTCCCTGTCCTTCTTGAACTGAGGGGCCCAGAACTGAACACAATGTTCCAAATGCAGTCTCACCAGGGCAGAGTAGAGGGGAAGGAGAACCTCTCTGGACCTACTAACCACACCCTTTCTGATACACCCCAGGATGCCATTGGCCTTCTTGGCCGTGAGGGCACATTGCTGGCTCATGGTCATCCATGATCATCATTTCAACAACCATACTGTGTGTCAAAGGTCAGGAATACTGGATTATCTCACAGAAGTCAGTTCCCAAACTCCCTACTGGCATGTTAAACAACATGTTCAAACAAAACAGTGCAAGAGAAAAGCAAAACTAACTCTTGTTGGTTGAGCACACCCTTAAACACACTTCTACCTGCTTCTGTGAGCAACTTTTTCCAACACAAGCCTTCTTTGGCTCCCAGAAAATAGGATATTTCATACCGATATAAGTAACTTGCTGCATTTATTTGCTGGATTTCTGTTAAAACAAAAGAGCAGCCATTACTGGGACTTTCCACTGCATCAGATAACTAAAAACAATATTCAGTAGCTAGAAATTGGGCTCAAAAGATGCGAGTTCTAAGCCGAGGTCTGCTATTGACCTCCTCTACAATGTCGGGCAAGTAATTTCATGTTTTCCTGTTACAGTTTCTACAGTTATATAATGGAATTAATGATACTGAACTCCTTTGTAAAGTGCTTTTAGACCTATTGTGAGAAAAAGGCTGAAGCCCCCCCAAAATATTTCATTAATAACTAACTGCAGTGAGGGCAACACATGCAAGTGTCACAAAAGACATTTAAAAGCTCAGTGCATTTGAAGTTATGAAACAGTGAACTGGAAGTTCAGTTCTCACAGGTTTCTCTCTCTTCTAATAAAATTTCAAAGATGACTTTCTGAAGTCAGGACAACTGAAAATGGGATTCCTAATCACATCTCACTCATTTTTTGCTGGAAAGATGAATCACAGGAGCCAAATCAGGTTATTTTCTGGCCCTTGACGACCTTATTCTCTCTATGTGGTCAGAGGTTAACAGGATGTAATAGTGGGAATAACTCAGGAATATCAGTTCTTTCTGAATAGGACAAGACAAAATTAGTCCTTTGCTCTTTCTAAACTTGATTCTTCTGCTCATGCACTACTTTCAAATATGGAGCAGGTTGACCCCAGATCCACTGTGCTGTATTTATTCCTGAGACTTGAGACTTCAGAGTGGGTCTGGCCAGATGGAGTTGCTCAGACATTAGGTGGGAAAGAAGGTGACTTTTGACAGGGGATTCTCTGTAGCTTTAAGTTATTGCAATAAGCACAGAAACCTCAACTGTTCTCTGTCTCAGATTTATATACAATTTGGCTATGCAGAGTGTGGTTTTCAGCATGCTTTCACATGTGGTTTGGCAATGTTGAGACTGTTTCACAGCTTGCTTTTACATGTGGTTTGGCTGCAGTTAGCCCAATTTATTGTGAGTTTTTACATGGAGCTTGGCTATGCTAATACTAGGGTCTGTGTGTCTGGGATTTTACTAAACTTGTAGTAAGACAATGCAGGTCATAATACTGAACAACCATTTAGATAAAATAAGAAGTGAAAAACAGCCTGACACTGTTCTCTGTAGCACCATAATAAAATACGTCGGCACTATTATGCCCCAGTTTCCTCCATCAGAACCAGAGAGCTGGTGCCCTGAATTCTGATTAGAAGTTGTATGTTTTCTGTTTCAAATGCAGATGATTAGACATAAATCCTTTCCACAGTTCTAGAAGTGGGATCCAAATGTCTTCCAGACATGTCAGCTGTTCTACCTTTGTATGGGTTTACTGTATAGTCAATAATAAATTAAGAAAAAAATGTGAATTATTAAAACTTTTCTTAACCAGCCCAAATCACCAATATAGCTATCTACAACCAATAATTTATCCAGGCAATTTCAGTTGCACAAGTTTTCAAGTGACGAAACTCAACATGAGAAGCGCTATTTTTCCCAGCCAGACCATAAAAATTTCTCAGAAATCATTATTACCAACCCACACAAAACATGCTGGTAAACCTTAATGACTAACTCTGAAGTGTAAACATGGAAGTGTTATTTTGATGCAAAGATTCATGTATGTCTTGTATTACATTAACTCCTTTTGAAGCTTTAGTCTATAGATTGACCCATGCTAGCTCTAATAACCTTTGTCTATGTGATGTTAATCAAGTTAATTCCTTTAAAAGAAACAAAATTATTCATCAATTTTTCAGTCTGGCTCTTCTCACCCCTAGAACAGAGGTGCACATTCCTGGTTTTCATTGCCTGTATCAAGGTTTCCATCACCTACAATTTTCTTGTTCTATGTTTCAAATACAAGATGGAACAAAAACCCTCCAGATCTCCTATGCCATAACTCCCAGTAGTATTCTGATTTTGGTTTTCCTTCCTTTTATATGCAGTAACTGAGATTTACATGTACACAGGTTTTATATCAATTGTCTCATAACTTGTCTTTATTTTTCCCTGTCAGCTCTTGAAGGAGGGAAGATAAGGCTAAAAAGGAAGGTAAATGGGGAACTACAGTTAAAGTGAATTCTCTTCCAAGAATCCACCTAGAGAGACAGATATCAATTCCAGATGCTATTGTAGGACTTAACTTTTAATCACATAGCAGGAGCTGAGCTGCAAGAAGAGACCAACAACCAGGATACAGTAAGAGAGTACAATAAATGGTACTCAATGCTCAAGTTGACTAGAAATAAACATTTTTGGCAGATAAATTAGAAGAGGCAGAAAAAACTTCTCACCTTTGTTCAGTTCTTGAAACAGTAATCTGAATTAGTCACCATACAAAACAAATATTTTATCTGTGGAAATGCAAAGGAAACACTCCACCCACTGATGCTTTGATACAAAGGGAGCATTTAATATTAGCAGTTTTTAAATGCTTATCTGTATTAGCTCTCAGTAATTTCTGCTCTTTGGTAAAAGTGTTCTGTTTCCAGTTACACTGCTGTGACCTGGATGACAGCTGCAGCTTTCAAAGACGTTGCGCAACTGAGCACAGAAGCTTCTGGATGATGCTTAATTTTACCTTTTGTGTTATCCTTCAGCACAGCAAGTTTGCTAGTACCTTCCTTTCCTGAGTTTGTAGTTAGGCTGCAGAATTTCCTCTTCCATAACTGGAGGACAGATGATTAAAAAAAGAAGTTTAGAGGAAGGTCTTGCTTTATTGTTGTTATTTGTTTGGGGTTTTTTCCTATTTTGGTGTTTCGTGCTTTTGGAGGGTTTTTTGTTTGTTTGTTTGTTTTAACTTTAATTCTGAATTCCGTGAAACAAACATTTTAGTGTTTTGAAACTGAAATAGACATAGATATTTAAAATTGAGCCATCTTGTTTTGGTTAGTGCTTATAGAATGACTCAGAATTTCAGTTCAGTTTTCATAAACAGATGCAATACCCTAAGAACTCAGAAGGTAAAGTATTTATTGAAATTATTATTTGCTCTTGTTAGAAGAGATCCACTTCAGATCACTTTTTTCTTCCAAGTCTATTTTGTTCAGTAGAGTTCATGTCTTACTGTGCAATGAGGAGATACTGGAATTTAATAGCTTTAACCATGTTTTATTTATCTTTTTAATCATGCTGTAAGCAGCCCATATGAAGACACACAGGTCATCACATGCACTCATAAAACCAAGCAAGTAATGCTGGCAAAGGAACCTGCACAGTCTTCTCTTATACCAAATTCCTGTTTTAGCCTCTGAAGATAAGAGTCAAATTAAGCTGTTTCTTATGTTAAAAAGGTCACATGGCACCACTGGAAGAAGAAAGGCTAAATAGTACTCAGGGGCTCAAACTACAAGCTAATGCTTTTCAAACACTTCCAAATGTTGGCTGAAATGAACTCAGGATTTCTTTACCACTGCATCATATCAGTTCATATCACAATCCAACATCTAAAGTGCAAGGATTTGTTTTCAAATTAACCACACTTTGCATGTATTTGATCTGAAAACTTTACTGCCACTCACCACTCCATTTATTGGATCCTTTAGGAGATAGGGAGTTCTTTCCCAAAACTTAGAAGTTCTCATTTTCAGGTTTCTCTCCCAAATAAAACCAGTTAGAAGCCTTTTCTCTTTGTTTAGGGACAAAAGTTAAAATTTACCCCTCAAAAGCACAATTCCCATCTATGTTTTCAGGAACAGTGCTGGTTGTTGCATGTTTGTGATAGAGTCTGAAGAGCTGCAAAAACAGACACAAAGTTTCTTCAGCTCTGCATGTTTTGAGGATTCTAGTGTTTTTCCTGTAGGTATTCAGACATAATGTATTAAAAGAATGGGTTTTTGTCCTCAAAGGTAATATAACTGCAGATATACTTATTAACAATCCATATATGTAGGCTTCTATAGGGCAGAAAACTTTTGCCTTTAAAACCAGTAGGGTACGATCTTACTCATCGTATGTCTATGTCTATACTTCTCTTACTAGTAGCACCAGACAACAGGAGGATGTACTATGCACAGAATAATGCTATATGAATGCCTTGCAGGTACACAGCATGAACAGCTTTTCCCTTGGTAAGTTAATGCTAGCTTTGCTCTCCCAAGGCTGGTTCCCATCCACCCTGACCTGTGCTGGAGTAGCAGACTTTGTGACACAGCCAGCTAAGGCTGCCTGAATTATTTATTTTATTTATTTAAATTATTTATTCTGCCAGTCTTCCCTCCCTGTCATAATATCACCTGCATAGTTGCATTGGCAGCCACTGTGAAAATGCTCATTTCTTCTGAGGGCAGATATAGGTAGCTATAAAGAAGAAGTTGGCAGGTTATGCTGTTTCCTATATCTATTGTGAGCAGATACATGTGCAGAATTGCGCAGGCACTACTGAACTAGAGATGTGTCCAGAAATCTCAATGGAAGGTAAAAAGAAATCTGGAAAGTTCTGAGAATATTGTAAAGAATAATGTTGTTCTCCCCTTACTAGAAAAGTAAAGTTTTTAAAAGTCTTTTTGTTTGTTTGTTTTTAAAACAGACAAAAGGGTAGCTGAATGACTACTGAAAAACTACCTCCTCCACTTCATTGCATCATGAAGTACCTCAGGCTAGTATCATGGTTCTGCCCTTCCATATCTTTGCTAGCAAAGGATTCAGGAAACACAGGTACCACAGACAATGCTGAATGTCTCAAGGTAAGGAAAGAAGAGACGAATGAAGAGCAAATTCCATGTAAATATAGTTTTAGAAGCATGTAGCAACCCCTGAAGAATGTATATCACCAACCCTCCAACAGTAATATATGAGGCTAATGCACTTTCCACCCACTGCTGCAATTAATAAAGACTGCTGCTAGACACATAGGCTAAGCTCACTGCTACATCAATTCCCCAGGCAGCCACAGCTCTACAAATAACAAATCTTATCCAGTTAGGGTGAGCCAGTTTTGGAAGTTCGCCAGAGGCATAAAAAGAGTATGCTTTCCTCTCGTTCTACCCAAACAACCCTTCTGTTGAACACAGTATCTCCACACATCCACATACAAATATATATTGCTGCTAATACAACGTATCATTGAATTTCTGTAACCTAACATCCACAGTATCAGAAAATTGGTTAAGTATTAACTAGTGTTTTACATCTACCACTCAGCACTCCATGACGATGCTGAGTTCCATGAGCTAAAAAAAAAAAAAAAGAAGCCACATCTGTAGATGAACTTAAGCTCTAAAAGTTTTTCCTATTATTTTTCTAATCATTCTATACAGCTGCACTGGACCCTGCTGATGGATCACTTTGAAGAAATCTGTCTTCTCTCACTCTTCCTTTGCCTACATGTCTTGGATTTGGTCCTAAGACTACTGCTGAAGTTAAGTTCTTCACATTTCTCAGAATAGTTTAAGAGTGAAAGTAGATTGAAAGGGGATGCCTCTGTCTATAGAGGTGATTAGTCCAGATATGTTGATAAATTATGAACAGGAAAAGAAGACTTTGCCACCAAATAATAAAGTGTAAGTGTATGAATAGAAGAAGAAATCAAGGTAGGAGACTCAATTTCTGGAGATAATGCAAAAGTAATTCATTTGTTGCTAGGGATAAGCCATGTTGAAGGTGCACATATATGTAAATTTTGACTAATGTTTCTAAAACTCTCTAGAAAGGATCTGAACATTATCTTAATTTTATTTATACTGAGGAAATAAAGACCTAGGAACTGCAGAGTTGTAAGGACTGAATAGGATCCAAGCTGTTACATACATAAATGCCAAAAAAAAGAGAAAGGCTAATGAACTAGAGACAATCAGATTCTGTTCTTTCCCCTGCTACCTCCAGATTCATAAGCTTCATAAATTAACAGTTAATGGAATTATTTCTTAAGACTGCAACACCTGAAGGACATGCAATGTGCCACTGGTCAGAATTTCCAAATGAAATTATGTACTTCAGCTTTATAACCAAAAAATTTCATGGGCTCTCTTGCAACACACAAGAAAATTCCATTTATCAAATTTTCTTGCAGGCCACCCTGTTTCTGGAACTGCAATGTTATTTACCTGAACAATTACAGAGTGATTTTAGTGTTACTGAGATCGAAATCAACTAGAACTAAATAGTTTCCTCTGTTTTCCTTGTTCTCTAGATTTTCTTTTTTCCTTTGATATTTAGCAGCAGCCAATACTCTAATATAAAGTCTTTCATCAACACATAAGCCTCAGTGCTGCAATATGAATAGGCAATAATCTGCAGAGAGAAAAACCCATATATGCAGAAACACTGGGGCCTGTCTAATCCAACTGGAAAACTCCTGAGGCATGGGAAAGAGCGAAACTCAGTGAAAAGATGTATACAGTAGTATATCCCATTGGAAGTTTAGATCTCATATCTCCCTTGATTCCTCTCTTTGAGGGCTTACAGTAGTAGCAATTCAACAGTTTGCCACCCTCCTATTAATAGAGAGTTTATTTAATTGCTGAAGAAAACATCTTTCCCAGGACTTATGGTGGTGTACATTCAAATGCGAATGCTGAACACAATCCATGTTTTGAAGTGAAGAGAAAAATGTAAGTGCTTTAAATCAAAGCACAGAATGGTTTTGCTTTGATTTTAAATTCGTATATAAATAGATCTTTAATTCGTGAAAGCCCTAGACAAGACGCAACATGACCCTCCTCAAAACTGCTCCTAGGCTTCAGTGGTGAAGTCCCAGTTATGATGGTTCCCATGCTGCATCCAATTTCAGTGCAATTTTAGTGTGGTCTTCCAACAAAATCATCATCTCAGCATGTTATACTAGAAATATAGCTTAATAAATTGCAGTCAGTACTGAGATTAAAAGGGAGGGGAGGAAGGGAAAACTTTTCACCAAGTTGTAACCAGTAGTCCTTGAAAGTGAAATATTCTTCCTAAAATCTCACCATTTTTTCTCCTGTGAGCATACTGTATTGAGTCTTGTACATAACTGAGTCATTGTTTAAAATAGATCAAATAGGTACATTAAATTTTATTTAAATTCTGAAGAGCTAAAGAAAATGGCTGAGGTTTTGAGTATTTTTTTATTAGCCATAAGACAACAGAGTAGATTTCTCAGCTGGATTATCTACCTTTCTTACTTCTCAACAATATAGTCCTAATATATCATCCCCACCTACTTTGCAAGCTGCTGAACTACCTCAGATCATTCTAAACTCCTGGAAGTTACTGAAAGCTGAGGTCAAGTGAGCATCTTATATTGCACCTACATATAATTGCCATCACACAACAAGAACATGTGTATATGTACTCTCAAAATTCACATGTATTCCTTGTAATACTTTTTGGTTTGCACTCTGGTCAAACCCCCAAATTCAGTCTTCAAAGTTGGCCTTTTTATATGAAGTAACTCCTAGACCTCAAAATGGATTCTAGCTATCCCAGAGGTGGCCTTTCCAATATCTGGAAAAGGAAGGAAACGTGTGAAGAAAAATCTTTACTGAGCATTTCCAATGTTTGCTTCTATAAAGACAGTTTTAAATGTAGTAGTCAACAGAGAAAACAAAAAAAGAGTTTGTTTAATAGCTAGGACCTTGTATTTCTGTAAGCATTCTCTGGACTTGCACAGGAGTCTGCAGCTGAGGCACCTTGTTCACATGCCCATGTTAACTGCACAGCCACGCATCAAACACTTCCAGCAATACTATTTACAGCTATGGACATGATCATATAACACATGAAAATGTTCACAAATATTACTCATCCTAAACACCATCCAGATATTCCTCATACCACGATCATGTTTGTCATGTCAAAGGATGTCTTTGAAAAATCTCACTGTTCTTCAGCCTAACCACCACCCCTCAACCTTTCTCTCACACAATGAGTGCATTAGTATGTAGCAGATCCTCAGAGTGACTGTTCTGTTTGTCCTGCAGCTCTTTTGCTCCACTTAGAAATACCGTGTGTATCAGATCTGTCACAACAGTAAGTCCTACGAGACACTCAGCATAATGGATCACCACTGTTGTTTACACCAATTAAATATCACAAATATTTGTCTATAATTTTAGAACAGGTATAGGCAGTAAGGTTCTGCATACTCCACCTCCAACATGTTTAGGGAGCACTGAGACAGTCTAAAAATCTCTGCATTTGTAGTGACATTTGTAGTGAGAGTATAGAGGCATGCTGACATCTTCAAGACAAACCAGAGCATAATCACCAACTTCAAACAGCCAGAATAAAGTGTCAAAAAAACTGCTTTACACTCCAGGTAAGTTTTTTTCACAGTCTTTGGGTTGTAGTAACTAGGAAACCACAGTTAGAGAGAGCATCTTTTGCCCCAGCTGGAGACATGCTCAAACCTCATCAGGCTCAGAAAACATTGCTTTGTGGTCCCTGTAACCCCTTGCCAACAAAATGCTTGTTATACAAGCTACTTAGCTCTCCACATTAACAGTCTTTGTTTTAACAGCTTTTTCTGCTTTGGTAACCTGTCAGGCAAAGGCCTAGAATTATCAGTACCACCAGGCCTTGGACAACTTCCTCATTTGCCACTCCTCTGTGGTTCTTTGGTCTAACACTCTTGACAGCATGCTTACTCTTCTGCCTTTTCTTTACAGCATTAAATTAAGGGTAAGAAAACAAGTAGAGCAAAGACAGAATTTTGTGATGCCCTTAGACGTAGTTGTAAGGTCTCTCAGAACAACAGGCAAATAAAACTTACCTCACAAATCAACCTCGCTATATGATGTGTGCCTAGAAACAGTGATTTCCAATTCTAGTTCTCCTAGTTCACATGCACATTTTTTTAAATCTTTCTATGGTGAGACAGAGTAGCAAGTGGCCTACCTCTTCAAAGTAGGTTTGAGAGTCTCTCAAGATCATAGAGTCAGTTTTAACGTTAGAAAGAGATCCATCTTCAGTGCAGCTTCTGCAAGGATCTGGCTACCCAAGCCTGAAATTAAACACAACCCCAGACCAATGAAGAGAAGGCATGTAGAGGGTCTCAGCTGTGGCTGGTGGCCCCAGGTCAGGTTTGGTCAGAGCAATCAAGGGCCCTGACAAGTTGTTCATATTTCTACAGATCCCTTTCGGGATGAGGTTGTGTTTGTTGTTTATGGGGTTAAGTCATCAGTTTGCCTCTCTTAGCAGCTGATGTACAGTCTGTAAGACTTCCATGAACAGAGTTTGGGATTGGGATCAGGAAATACTGCTTAAGTAAGCAGGAGTTCGCTTCATATCTGTCTGACCATGCATTACACTCCACAAACCAATGGGGGAAAAGGACTGCACAGAAATTATTCTTAGATAAGCCAAAGCCTGCGTTCAGAAGAAGGTGAAAATAACACCTCTTTCTTTCATGCACTTTTCTTCACTGTATAACTCCCTCTAGATATAAATGTATAGGATATATATTCTTTTGTGCTGCCAAAATCTGTAAACAAAGATCCATCATGTGAGTAAATATATTATCTTTTAAGATATGCACTCATAATTTCCAGGAAGAAATAAATTAGGAAAAGAAAAAGAATTGCTTTTCACAAGCAAAGACCTAGCACTTAGGAACATGGTTTAGTGGTGGACTTGGCAGTATTAGCTTTATGGTTGGAGTCGACAATCCAACCTATATTATTCTGTCATTCTTCAATTCTATGACACAAAATTAATTGCCAGTGTTAAGAAGAGAGGCAAGCTGACATAACTGTGATGTTAGAAGGCCCAACAATAGGAGTAGACCTCAATTTTTACACTACAGAGTTTAAAAGTTGCATCAGTAAGCAACTCAAAATATATGTAATTAGAATTAAAATGCCGAAAATAATCCCAGGAAGTTCCAGCCTTGAACCCACATAGAGTCCAGGCTGTTGAAAAGATTCACAATACATGCCAGATTGTGTATAACAGGCACAAACTGGTTCTATTAACTTGGATCTAGAGCCAACAGTAGAGACCAGAGTATGTATGTGGCCTATTTTGAAGGAAACATTTTCCCCACTGCTGCCATGTTAGCTATCTGCTGTTAAGTCAGATAGGAAGCAATCTCCCTCCCTGCCTGCTCCATACGGTCTTCTGGGCTGAAGTGTCCCTGCTGGCATGGTCTTTGCTGCCCGCCTGCCCTGACTTCTGAAATGACCAGCTACTGCTTCCAGCTACTTCTTCCATGCTATAGTGTTGAATTCTCAAGAACAATTTGAAATTAAGTCACTTAGTGGAAGAAAATTTTACAGATTATAAGGAGCTGTTATAACATCAGCAACAACTCAGGTTAATTTTTTTCTTTCTTTCTCCCTCCCTGGACACATAAGACATTCCAGAACTTTTATCTGAATATTTGCTTCTCACTTATATTTATTTAGTTAGCAGTGGCATTCCTATTTTTATAGCTTTGAGTTTTTAACTTTCTTGTTAGCAACATTAATGAGGTTTACAGCATATAAAGTGAGCTGTGGCATTTAAAAAATGTTGGCCTAATGTAACACTAGCTTTTTTTATATACATGTTCAATGGCAAACTCCTACTGACAAGCAGAATATATTTCTATGTCTGGGCAAGTTTATAGAAGGTGTTCCCACCTCTGGGCCACAAGGTCACAAATTTGTTTCTGATTCTATTAAAGAAACACTCAACAATGGTAAGTTTCTGTGCTTTTTTTTTTTTTTTTTTTAATGAGAGGGAACTGTTTTATGTGTTCCAAGATCTTAAAGATACTCCAAGGAATCTCTGTTGAATGCTAGGCTTTTCAACCCCATGCCCCAACCAAATAATGCTGGCTGCAGATTTGAGAAGCTTTGTCTGGCAGTTAGATGAAATAGATTTTGGGCAAATCTGACATGACTGAAAAAAGAACAGGCAATGTCTCTCTCATCTACCCATGTGTAGTTATGCTGCCTTCAGAGGCATTTCACAAGGAATAGGATTTGACTCTGCATCAAAAGAATGTACAGGAGTTAAAGATTCACAATACCTGTTCTCAGTTCCTATTTCCTCAGCAGATCCTCTGTGTGACTCTGAGGACCTCATCCAAAAGCTTTGCTGCCTGGCCCTCCGTGCCTGGGGAATAGAAGAAACAATATTCTTCCCTTACCTACCTTAATCCATTTTGCAAGATTTTAAAGGCAAGGCACTAGTAAATCAAGGTACCTACCTCAGTGAAGGCCTTTGCACTCCATACATTAGTAAGAATATTTTCTGAACTCATGGCAAAGACAAATAAAAAGATGAATACATCACAGGTAGTTCCTATTGCCCTGTGAAACACCAACCTTATTCTTTCTCGGAAATAATTTAGCTAGGTATTTTCTCCTTTATGCTGTGTGATGGTTACAACTGCAGCTTCCTCACTGTAACTGTTTACTGTATGATGCCTATCCTCACATAACAAGAGGGGAGGCAGCATCCAGACTGGCCTCAGCCATCACCAACTTGTAGTCACTTTGTGCTAGAACATGTTTCGCTCTGGGACTTCATGGCTACAAACACATAGACATTTTGCTTGAGAAATGAGTTGGGGCCAGAAGAAAGACTGAGCTGATGGAGTAAAATTAAGAGCACAGGAGAGAAAGAACCAGCATTTGAAGAAGAGAGGATAAGCTCATATCTCTGTTGAAAGAATTTCAGCATCACCTCTTACTGTCCAGAAGGCAATAATGAAAATGCAGAAGGGCAAGAATCGCAGCCCTTTTTGTGGGACGCTTGGGTTACTGTGGTTAGGGCAATCAAGGCTTGGTATCACATGTCTTTACTGGAGGGAGATTGGCTGGAATAAAGCAAGGAACCAGAATTTCTAGGCCAGGAAAAAGGCTGATTATGTTGCAGTACACCACAGGAAAGAGAAGTTGGCTACACTGTCTGACTGAAGGCCTTTTAGCTACATGAGGGGACTCCAGGTCTATTATCTCTAATTTCCTTATGCCCCCAAGGAAGGTTTGGGTAGAAATTTGCTTCCATTTATGGGAGGACTGGACAAATGAGGGCCAGGCTATAACTGAGCATCTGGCAATAAGAAAAAGGGTTCAAAGGAGAGGAAACTTCTCAAGCAGTATTTGAAAGTGCTATTCTGCACTGCAAACTGACCTGTGTGAGCCACAGACTGCCACTGCTGGTTATTAGAAGAAGATATTTTTGAAAAGTGCCAGTTCAAGAAACTCTCTGAGGCTTGGATTCAGTATGACTTTACTCTTTGAAAATCATCGTCATAACACAGATTCTTGTGGCCCAATGAAGTACTAAGTGATCTTTTGTGGAATATTACTTGCTTCAGATTCTTTCCTCCATGGTAACTATTGGTTTGGCTATTTAAAGGCAGCATGACAATAACACACAAAACTATTACTAGGCAACTTTGCTTAGAGGAGACATTTCTTCCTAACAGATATCTTTGTTTTTCTATACTCTATTTGGTTACCTCTATGGTTACCTCTAATGGTCTTTGATTACCATGCAATACTGTTGTCATTATTCTATCACCTGATTACTCATCCCTACCTGGGGAGGGGAATTGGGAAAAGGAAAGGACACTTGTGGGTTGAAATGGAAATACAATTAATAAAATAATAATAATAAAACCAAGTATTAATATCAATATAATATAAAGTACACAAAGATTTATCGCTGATATAGTGCTTGCGACAATGGAGAAATGGGCCCGGGTGAACCTCATGAGATTCAACAAGGCCAAGTGCAGGGTCCTGCACATGGATTGGAACAATCCTCATTACTGATACAAGCTAGGAGATGATGTGCTGGAAAGCAGCCCTGAGGAAAAGGACTTGGTGGTACTAGTGGACAAGAAGCTGGACATGAGTCACCAATGTGCATCTGCAGCCCAGAAGGCCAACCACATCCTGGGCTGCATCACAAGAAGTGTGGCCAGCAGATCAAGGGAGGTGATTCTGCCCCTCTACTCTGCTCTGGTGAGACCCCACCTGGAGTACTGCATCCAGCTTTGGAGTCCCCAACACAAAAAGGACATTGAAGTGCTGGAGCGGGTCTAGAGGAGGGCCACAAAGATGATCAAAGGGCTGGAGCACCTCTCCTATGAAGACAGGCTGAGAGAGTTGGGGTTGTTCAGCCTGGAGAAGAGAAGGTTCTGGGGGGATCTTAGAGCAACCTTCCAATACCAGAAAGGTGCCTATAAGAAATCTGGGGAAGAACTGTTTACAAGGTCATGTAGCAATAGGACAAGGGGTAATGGTTTTAAACTAGTAAAGGGTAGATTTAGGTTGGATATTAGGAAAAAATTCTTCAACAGGGGGTGGTAGATCACTGGAACAGGTTGACCAGAGAGGTGGTGGAGGCCCCATCCCTGGAGATATTCAAGGTCAAGCTTGATGGGGCACTGAGCAACCTGATCTAGTAACATTGTCCCTGCTTACTGCAGGGGGTTGGACCAGTTGATCTTTAAATGTCCCATCCAACCCAACGCATTCTATGATTCTGTGACAAGTGGGTAGAGTAGACATTGGGAGCAGAATAACAGTTGAGACCCCTCAGGGATGGCAATAAGAAAGAGAGAATCTCAAGGAAAGAGAGAGTATCCCCAGCAAACTCCCCAGTTTATAGTGAGTGTGATACTTATGGTATGAAATACTTCCGTTGGCCAGCTTGGTTTGGCTGCCCTGGGTTTTGTTCCCCACAACTTCTTCACCTGGCTATCTCAAAAATGCAAAAAACCCCCCAAAACTGCCAAGGACCTTGACCACTGCATACCAGTGTTGGCTAAAAACCAAAACAAAATGTCTTATCAACTTTGTTTCCACTAGACTGAGTACTGTAGTCTTTGCAGAAATGCAGCTTTCCTTAATAGAATACTGATTCTATGATTCTATCTCAGCAAAACCAGAACAAATACCTTTTCTAAAGCAGGTTACAGATTGTCTTGCTCCTCCTAAGAATGGCAAGTTTTCTTTTGGTTTTGGAGAATTTTGCATGATTTTCCCAGGTTTTAAAAAAAATCCCCACAGAAATTCCCTTAAAATAAAAATCTACAGCTAGGCAGCAGGTATATATCTCCCTACAATGCACAGACAGCGCTCCACAAAAGCAATGTACTTCACTTATCATTGTCTCTATTCATTTGGTTACTGTTGCAAACCACTCGGACTGTTTATAGCATAAATTCTGTGACAAAAAAATGTGTATTTAATGTGTCTGTATATTAATCAGAAAAAAATACAAAAGGGCTAGGATGGCTTGTCCATAAAGAGATGTAATTAATAAACAATGAATTGTCAATTGCTTTGCACCAAGTTCAGGCTTTCTGCTCTGTTAAACAACATGGATATTTTTATTGTTCTGGGTATGTTGTTGAAGTGCATTCAAGGCAATTTGTTGGCATCATGATGCCAAGAATTAAGTTGATCACAATTTTCTACATAGAAAAATAACAGATATTTACCTTTCATGTTTACTACCACCTGCAAGACCTTCTTGTGAGATAGTTATCCGTTGCTCCTCTGTTCCATCAGGCATATAGAACAAAATACTTCAAAGCACTTTAACTCTCGTGTTACTGCTAAGGAGTTTCTCCTACAGCATTCCATACAAAACTATGTTTATGTGACAGTTCTAAAGTGCTTGCTCCTGGGAGAGAAGAACAAGTACCCAGGACTGCTCTGCATGTCTGATGTGGTTTGGATTCATTAACCTGCACGACACATGCTTCAAACACCATGGAAGTGGCTCTGTAGTTCTGAAGTACAGTAGTAGATCCTGACCGGGTATTGAACTAGGTTCTACACGGGTATAAATCAAAGCAACAACACCAAAATCAATCCAGCTGCTGCTCTTTGCACTCATGTTACATCTGACATGAGACTCCCAAGTGCCACAGTCACCACTCGAATTTCCTTCTTTAACCAGCCACCATCATGCCACAATATACCCAGCTGTTCCAGTTGCTACCCTCTTCCTTGTGCTTTCAGTGACTCTCTCTCTTCCCTCTGCCCTTCCTTCCCTCCCTTCTTGCCCCAGAACTGGCATTGCTCAGCATTTTGTCTAAGAGACCAATTCTCCAAACTGAAAACATCAAAGACTATCTCTGGTTAAATCTCATCCCAACCCCCCAAATTTGTTTACTTGGAATGTGAATAACTAATAAGGCAGCATGCCATTGTTTTCTGTTTATTATAATGGAAATAAATTGTTGGATCTAAATCAGGCACTGATTGTTCCTTTGATATCAATGCCAGAAAGCAAAATAAAATGTCTTTTTAAAAATCACCTTTCACATGGAGCGCCACAGGCATTTGAAAGATGAGCCTTGAATTTCCAAGTCAAAGGCTCTACCAGAAGTGCCAAACACACTATGAGAAAAAATCAAATCCTTCCCTTAAAAAAAAAAACAAACAAAAGAAAAAATAAAAAAAGAAAAAAAGAAAATAAAGAAAAAAATGTGAGTGGGAATGTGAGAGCAGGATCACCTGGGTGGGCTGGTACACCACAAATGTCCTGTAAGCACCCACAAGGCTGCAGCAAAGCTGGCTCCATGGTGAGGAGTACTTCCTGAAGAATATGGAACACATCCTTTGCATTTTTTCCCCTCAAAAAAGCACAGGTGGGCTGAATGAATTACTCTGTCTGCCCAGCAGCTCTTAAAATAATAATAAGTGAGTTTGGGACCCAAAAAGACAGTGGTGGAGTTTTGCCCAGAACCTGAACCACCCATAAATCTTGCTTGTGTGTTTCATTCATGTTTTGGTTTTGTTTGGTTGGTTTTTTTAAGTTACACAGAGCAGCAATTTCATTGCACCCTCAATGCCTTCTCAGTGTTCTACCTTCTTCCCTATAGACTTCTAGGTGCAGACATTCAGATGTTTGAATTTCACTGAGTGCTACCACTCCTAGTTAATGAGGGAATATGCATAGAGAGGAGCTTCCTCATCAGAGTTTATAGATGGATCCAGATCTTAGCAATACAGAGTAAAGTGGTGTTTGGTTTTCATGATGTGCTGCAGTTTGATTTGGCTCAAAGCAGAGGATAAAGCAGAGTGCCAGATTCAGCTCTCAGGCCAAACTTGGGTTTTGTATTTCAGCTACCAAACTTCATCTTGATTTGGCAAAGTCTCACCTGCTCATGCCATGTGGAGAACACCTGTGGTTCTCAGGAAGGGCTGTTGTTCATGCTGTGAGAAACTCCTCATCTGAAAGTCAACCTATGAGAGACCGTTTCAGCTGACTCGCTGCTGCAGGTGATGTTTTGTGCTGGGAGCAGAGAACCACTGAAACGTGCTTAGATTCTTCAACCGCAGAGAAAATAGTGATATAAATAAGATCTGTCAGGACCAGAGTGCAGCTTTATGCCTCCCTCATTGTCATGATTCTTGGAACCAGTACAACCTTTTTATATGTAAGATTGGGACTCTGGGGCACAGCAGCAGCATGACCTGAGAGTAAACTGAGAGAACTACATATCACTTTCTACAAAGGGCTGCTTTTGAAAAAGACAGTTGTACTACCTTTAGCTAGTGTTCTTAGATATCATTATTTGAAGAACATGCTGGAATACTCTTTTTCCAAAAATTAAACCAATACCCATTGCTTAACTGGTAAAAGATCTGTGCATGGTAAACAGTATGGTCTACTGAATATTAAGGCCCTGTTTGACACAGATGTCATGCTTATACTTGGCTCTAAGTTCATCCTTATTCTGCAAAGTAGTTAAGCATATTATTAACTTCAAGGTTGTAGCTATGTCTCACAAAATGGGTCAGTATAACTGAGACCTTATAAAGTGCTTATGACATAGGTGCTTTTCTGAATTGAAAGGTTTGAAGGGCTTCACCCAAAGTGCCTTGAGATTAGGTAGAGTTTCCATTGGCTTCAGCAGACATTCAGCCAGATCCTAATTTTTACATCCTTTACTACCTTATAACAGGACATTTGGAAAGGAAAAGGAAGGAACTTTTTCTGCAGATAATACCATCTCCTCTAAATTATTTTTGAAATTCAAGGGTGTGATTACTGATCTGTAAGTACTTGATGATCACACTTTGGTTTGAACTTTTATGAGCGTATGTAGGTTTATGAACTCCAGCACTGCCCAGTAATTTATTTCCCAGGTGGGCTACAAAAGTAATCTGGAAGAAGGAAAGCAGTGTCTAAGGTCTTGCTGTGCAAATGGATGATTGTGCTAGCTGGTTTTGTGCATATATGCTTTTGGAAACAGTTTTCAGAGAAGGGGTAGAATTTACTTTTCTAAAAACCAAAATCTTTTTCTTTAACCCAGGAGTAGTGCTTCAGATTCTTGTTTATTTTATTAAAAAATCTCCTGCTCTTAGGTGTGGACAGAAACTGGGTTCAAAGACAGAAACAAGCTATTCAGACCCCAAAAGCTGCTGTAACAGAGGTGTGAAGAAGTCCTGAATTACTCAACAGGGTCTTTGCAACCCCCTTCTTGGGACATCCTTCTTGCCTCAGAAGACAACCAGCCTCAGGGGCTTTGCACAAATTTTCATGCACTGGGTAGCATGACCAAGAGTCACGGTGCCCTCAAGGACAGTACAAAAGTTCCAGGTGTCAAGGGCAGCTTCTTTGTATACAGTAAATGCCCACTTGCTGGCTAACAGGGCTGTACTGTGAAGCTCACCTGAGGAAGCTCGGAGATGTCGTGAGACTCAGGAAGTTGACTCTTTTGTGCTGGTTGAATCCTAAAGCACTGTAGTTTGCCTGACAGTTACTGGTACATCTGTAAATAGCTTGATACACATTGATCTGTCCTATCTGAAGAGAAAAAAATAAACGTCAGACCTGAAAATTCAGTCAGCATTGATATTCCAGCATGTGAACCATTACATATTTACATGTTGTCCTTGGAGAGCATGAAAACTATACACTGTGGCAGACAAAACTGATATTAAATAAAATTTATGGTGTGGCCTATACTCATTCCATCCAGCAAGTTACTGGGAGTACTTCAATGAAAAGAAAGGTCTTTGCTGCTAAGTCTGTTTGTGTTCTTTTTTCAAAACTCTCTTTGTCAATATCTATGAAACTTTAGGAAACTTGATTCCAAAGAATCATCTCCTAGACACAGCATAGTTAAGATTGGTGCAACACTCATGCTAAATTTATCCTGTTTTAACTTTAAAGCAGCACCTCCCTGAGGACCTCTTAATTCTGTAACAAGTTATGTGTTTCTATTTTCTGAGAGAGCCTGGATTATTTTTAATCTTCTGGACATGTTACAAAAATCAATGTATAGTCTCACAGAGGGGCTAAGAACAATGGCTTAGGGGCACGCAAAAAGGGAATTGGCTGTTGTTGATTAGTGAATATTGTTATTTCTGAAAAGAAGAAACTTTTTAGGGCTACTTCTACTTTGCACTGCTTGCTTCATTTTGGAGAATATGTAGTGTGAACTGGCACAGATGGACTGCAGTGGACTCGTATTTCCTTAGGCCAGCAATGATTTTGATCAATACATTACGCAATGCAATCCCTCACAGCTCTGTACAGATGCTATGTGTTAAAAAATTGCAAAAGCTGATAAGAAAGCTTTCTTTTACTCCCCCCATTACAGTTTTATATATACTACAATGAATTTTGCCAATGGCTTAATTCCCAAATTACCTTAACCTAGAACAGCATCTTGCTTGTAATTTTGAGAGATACAACTAGTTTGCACTTCCAGTATTATACAAGGCTCCCAGTGAAAATAGCAGGAAGACTAGAGTTTGAGTAAAACTATGGTATGTACTTCCCATAATATTCATTAATATATGTTTTAAAGTTCTCTATTCTTTCAAGTTGCAGACACATCAGTTCAAATGTTTACCAGAAGTCACCCCAAGAATATAGCAGAGACATGCATACCGAAGTAATTAAAATCAGTGAGTACAATTTCTTCTGGTTCTACTTAAGTCTTAATTTAGCCTTACTTAGTAAAGTGCAATTCCTAATACTTACAAGGAACACAGTGCAGTTGTTTCCTTAATTTTGGCAGATGACAAATAACAACCACAGAGTTTTGTATTATTTCCAACCAAAAGAATCAAATGGCCTAAGTTTACCCAAAGTTTCACAAACACTTTTGCAAGAAATCAAGTAAAGGCATTTTTACAAAATGCCAGTAATGTCCAGAATTTCATACTCTTGAATTTAAAGCTTTTCCAAGTTTGGGTTTTTTTTTTGCTTTACACAACCTCCACTATGATTGTTTTCTTACTCCTGTAAGCACCAACAGGATTTTTTAGACCAGAGCAGTTTCCAGGAATTATAATGAAGAATTTTAACACTTGGAGCAGAGAAAAGGCTTTTTCTTTGGAAAATGTCTTTCCTGGAAGTGTCTCTCACTGAAGTGCTCCTTCCTGTCATGTCCCTAGACCAGTCACAGGAAGGACTGAGAAGAGGTGATGCTCAGCAGGCATGTCCTAGGGCAGGTCCCCCAGCTGCCGTTTCAGACCAAGTGGATCCCTTTCGGTTCTTGAAAAGGCTTCAGTGACACAAAAGACATTTAAAAGTGTGGCATGTCACC
Source organism: Mesitornis unicolor (assembly GCF_000695765.1). NCBI lineage: Eukaryota > Metazoa > Chordata > Aves > Mesitornithiformes > Mesitornithidae > Mesitornis > Mesitornis unicolor. The sequence goes on from NW_010183520.1 coordinate 46,343, forward strand.
AGGCTACACTCAACTTTCTGTGGGCTTTAACTCAAAATTTTACAGTACTGCCTTGGCCCACCCCTGTCCCCACAGAGGTGCCAAATGCCTGGAGCAGTAGGACAAAGGCCTGGCCTGCTCTGCTTGTGAACCCAGGCACTGTAAGCAGGAGTGACGGGAGGTTCAATTTCAAAGCAGGCTCCTGATCTGTGAGCCTATGAAAACATTCATGGAGATACATGCTTAGCGTGAAGATGTGCTACAAATGCAAAACAGATGCTCAAGGCTTGAGAAACTCATATACAAAGAGGAAAAGTGACATTTTTAAAACCAGAGGCAGGAGCAGAACCACAATTTGGTAACTTCCTCTTCATTGTCTTATCTATACTGCTGCTTCTTGTATTTAATCTTAAATCTTGACAATTTATAGTCTTTCCTGGACATATTTTATCCCATGGCTAGCACTCTGTAATGCTAAAGGTCTGAATATTAAAACAAATATCCCAATTACAGACAGTTATCTGACATCAGTGAAATGGTGAAGTTTCTATTCCCTGAACACCTGTAAAGCTTTCATTCCCTCTCCAACAAAACCAGGATTACCTTCTCTTCATCTTCCCCTGGTACTTCTCTTCCTAGGGCCCATGTGGCTTTCTTGGCCTGCCTTAGCCTACTTCACTCAAATCAGAAGACGGATGGATTTTCAATATGAGCTTTATGGTTAGTAGTACCCTCTACCACTAAAATGCTGCAGATTTCTGCAGTAATTCTACTTTCAGAGTTGTCAGAAGTATACACATGCCAGGCTTGTAACATGTGGACACAATTTAAATGGATAACAATCCAGTAGGGAGTTATTTTTATAATAGCAGAGTTTTACTGATGTATGGTATGGTCCAGAATCAGAACCTCCTACGAACCTGTGAGTTTTCTCTTGTGGAGGTCAGTATGTTTTTAGGACTTCAGCCTGGTCTAGAAAACTTTCTTTGAATAATCTTTTACACATTTCACAGACTGGACACTTCAAGGATCTGTGGCTGTAGCAAACAGGTGCAGGCTTGACATTAGCTAATTGGAGTGAAAAACCCATCTCCAAAAGCTGACACATCACTTCAGAACCTTGTTATTCACTGTCAGATGAACCACTTTTCCCTCAGATCATCATAAAAACGATCATTCTCTACTAGCACAGATCCATGTAGACCCAAGTTTCTCTGCCTGCCCTCCAAGTTATCCCACACATAAACTGCTAATATATGGCTACTGACTTAGTCCTGCACCTAATGCCAAGGCATATATATTATGACATTGTAGGGTACGCCACTCAGCTATGTGGCTCCCACGATAAAACCAGCATGCCACTGTGGGACCTGACTGGGAGGAATCTGTGCAAGCAGTTTCTCTCAGTTGAGAACTCTGCATCAAAGGACCATGTCCAAGTTTCTAGAGATAACGGCTTAGCTTACCTGCATTTAGATCCCCACTTGTCCCAGCCCTATCTCTTGCTGGTCCTGGCTGGACCTTGGGCCTACTTTATCCGCTTTGACATGCCTGCAACAGCTATGCTCATGTGCTGCTTGCATGGAGGTCTCACTTAGGTCCTGGTTCAGACTCCATCTTGGGGCACCCCTGCTCCTGCTGGTCTGTGTCAGTGAGGCTCAAATATATCCTTGAGAAAGGATGTTTCAGATTCTGGTTAAAATAACAATCCTTTTGACTTCAGTCCTGGCAATGGTGTTGCTCTTCATGACTATGTATGTGAGCTACAAGGATGACAGCTCTGTAATTTTCTTATAAAGCAAACACACTTCATTTTGCCTCTGACAGCAGTCAATCCAGGGCCCATAAATGACTGGCAAATGCCTTCAAGTATTTTGGCTTTTCTTTATTTTTAATTTGCCTGGAGGCAGACATCTGAGATAACAGCTGTTATGGTGATATTATCAGTCATCTGCATGTCAGAGAATGCCAGGAAAATGCCTGCGGAGTAGTCCTCTTGGGTTTTTGGTTTTATTTTAACTGCTCTGGGACAAATTCACTCCTTTGTCAAAGCTCTGCTCAAAACACAAGAGGAAAATATAATGGAACTGGTTTCTGCCCTCTGATTGTGAAGAAATGTCTTTTCCTG
>NW_010183520.1:48480-98181 GCF_000695765.1 Mesitornis unicolor
AAGTCCCCTACTTGCTCTTTCATGTCCCACAAAGATAAGTGTACTAGAGCAGTCCTTTGCCAGATCTTGTAACATTTTTCTTGCTGGTAAGCAACGTCAGAGCACATCTACCACCAGGAAACATTCTTGTGATTCTCTGGAGAGATATGTGATTTGCTTGCTTTTGAGTAACTCAGGACACCCTAATGAACCCTATTAAAAGGGATCTTTACCCTTCCATGAAAGATACTGCTTAGCTTTCTTAGTTTCAGTTGTAAAATTTGCTGGGAAGAAAGTTTCTTTGCTTACTGAGGTGGAGAGATACCAATGTTAAGGCTTGTGAATGAGTAGATCCAGAGATTTGTCTCACAAAGCTGAACTACTTGCAAGAGAGCCAAGTAGACTTACCGATTCTTTAGAAATTATGCCACCAGGAAAGTGTTGGCTTGAGAACTGTTACTCTGCATTCATTTATTTTTCCAGAGAAATCCAAGATGGAAGAATAAAATGTGGCTTTGAAAACAAACTGAGATGTGCCCTTATTTAGTCTATGGAAGATGTTAGACCAGTTTGTCCAGTTAGTTTAATGAAACCTAACATCCTTTGTACTAAAGAAGCTTATTCATTATACTTTGACTGAGAATAATTTGTCTCTGAGGATCTTGAACTTCTTTACTGAATTAGGCCTGTGGGAAGATAGTCATGCTTATGAAATGACCATTATTTCAAAGGAGCAATGTAGATACAGGCATTTTGTGTGTCTGCAGTCCTGCTGGATCTGAGCACAGTAAATAAAGGCTTCTGCACACATATTTACTATTTTCCCGTATTTCCTAACATCTCTTAATAATTTAATAGCGGATATTAATCTCTTCCATTATCTGGACATTACAGAAGGCTATTCTGCTAGAAATTAAGAGCTCAGTTCTTGTTTGCACCACACATCTCCTGACCAACTGTGGGCAAGTTATCCAGCCTACTGTGGTCTATTTCACCACTTGGAAAATGAGCATACTTTCTAAAAATATAGTTCAGGATTCAGATACCACGGAGACAGAGCTCATGCAGATACCTGTGCAGTAGAAGAAATACATGTGAAAGAGAAAGTTGACCTTGAAGGCAAGCCTTGAAGAAAGATCAAAAAGGTTAAGTAAATCTTGTGGTTTGTTTCCCAAAAATAGCTTTTTCAGCTTTGACACACCTGTTTCTAAGTATAGTCAATTTATAAAAACAAACAAGCATTTTTCCAAGCTTTGAAGATGCACAAATTGCTGCTTCTACCAGTGCAAACAACATTTCCTCATCCCTGTTCCCAGCAGGCGTGTGAAACTTATTTTCACCCATGGTATTCAGGTGCAGCTATTTGGACAGTTTTAAATGACTACACAGGAGAACATCATTTGTATTCCAGTTTTTCACTGAGCTCAAAGAAAGTGTTATAGTGGAATAAAGAGCCTTTCTTTTTGAATTACCCAAAGAGAAGAAGAGTATGCTGTCTGCCTAAACATGGTGGATCCAAAAAAGGTAAGCTGTATAACATAGTAATTTGCTAAGCATAGCTTTGCCTACATGCTTTCGTCACCACTGATGTGGCAACATAAAGGATTTGTTCAGTGTAGGTGAACTCCCTCTTCCAAATGTCTCCAGGCTTTTGAGCAATTTTATTTTCTGGAGTTGAGGAGTATCTGTCTCACAGTGAGTAAGCTTTGAAGGCTGGGAATGTAATTGTGTATTTTCTACATCGTTTTGACAGTATAGTTTGGGCTAAATAAACTGGTTGAAAAATGCTTTTCTTTGATTGATTTCTAGGGAGGTTGAACTAGAAAGACAAACTGAAATATGTACCTTATTTAAACCGTAAAAGTTTGTACTTCTTGTGGAAATCTGGATAGTGGTTTGGTCCATTTGATAGCATTACAGTTCAGGTACCAAGATACAATTTCTAACTAAAATTAATTGTAACTGAAGAATTTATTTCCACTTTTTGTTTAAAACTAGAAAATATGTTTATATCAGTTTTGATAAGCAATTTTTCATGTAGAAAAGTTTGTCTCAGAGTATCATCTAACTCTAGAGCTAGGCAAAAAGAGAAAAAGAAACAGCTTTCAGCTGTAAACTACTGTGCTGAGAAAGAAGTTGTCTTTTGCTACTGCTGAAATTTGCAATATCACCTAGACACATATTGCCGATAGGGCAGGAATATACTTTCCTGCTATGCATCAGATACTGACCATTGCTGAAAACAGAGGTTGGTCTTAAAGAACTAACATCTGATAAAAACAACACATTCTTGGAGCTGAGTTGCTAGAAACAAAGGTAAAAAGAAATGAAAAGTTTCATTAGTCTAAAGCTACTGATTATTACTTATAGTTTCCTTTAGATACTTTCTCTTTGATATTATAGAGGGTATCAAATAACCTCAAAGAAATCTTCTACTAAGATGCAGCTCATTAGATTTCTCTGGATTTACTACCTGGAATTTAGAAAACAGGCTATGCAAAGCTGCAGTGAGGAAAAATAAAAGAGACAAACAAGGAAATGTCAATTAAGGTTAATAAGATAATACCTGGAGTGGCGGGCTTGGCAGTCATGCATTTCCTTTAACATTTTCCTGTGTAATTCATTTCTGTGAGATGAATAGGGTGATGGAAGTTAAGGGAAGACAACTGATGAAATAGAAATTTTCATAGGCTCTTTCATGCTCTTGGGGATTTTTAAAATTAACAGTAACTTATTCTTCCATTAATCACGTTGACAAACAAGTATCCCAAACCCAGTAAAAGAGGTTGGGGTGAAAATTCAAGCATCTAAGAGGGTTATTGTTGGCTACATACAAGTAGTGTCTGTTGGTGGCACCTGGGATCTTCTTCCTGAGGTTTTTGGGCTGTACAGGAAGGAGGGAGGGGCTCTTACAGAGAGGGGAAGGAAATCCGGGAATGAATCTAGCTACCTGGAGAGGAAGGGTTCCCTCTCTAGAAATTTATTATGCATTTTGAACATAATCATCTTCAGACAAAATACAGAAACAGTCTGAGAGAAGAAACCAAAACAAGGTGTCTGTTGTACCGCCTTTCCCAGACAGCATCCCTCATCACCCATGATTACTTTTCCCTTTCAGCTTTTTTCATCTCTTTCAGCAGCATGGCACAGCTCATGATGGAGCTTGGAAAAACACCCATCCTAGCCTAGCCCACAGCCTGGTATGAGAAGTTGGTTTGCATCCCTGAGGCAAGGAAGCAGCAGATCCAGAGCTCCCAGGCCTCTGAGTTGGCTCACCACAAGGTTATTACATACCAAATGCAGCACTCAGTTTCACCATGTTTTCCACTGAAATAGCTGCCTGCCAGAAGGGCTACCTGGGAGTCTTGCAGGATGTACACAGTCAAATGGAGCCCTATGTCGTAAACCAAATGTGATGAGAATTCAGGTGTCTCTATTCCCTGTATGAAAAGAGGAACTTTCCTTTTCTCTCTTATCTGATCTATGATGTGTGCACATTGTTTTCAGGGAAGGAGTAGAAAAGATAAATTTTAAAGGCTAAGTAGCTAGATGTTACTCTTCTGCATGCTTAGAATTAAAATGAGTTGCCTTAGCTGCTCAAAACTGTACTAAACTATGTGGCAGATAAGGTGAAAATAAGCTATTTCAGCTCCTTTTTTTAACTTTCATTAATTTATATTTTAACTGTGGCATTTTTGCCTGATGTGTGTAGCTATATTCTTGTACGTAGACACATCTGTATACAGAAGTACAGTTACAAATTCTAATAAAATAAACCTGTGGGATCTAGTAGACTGGAAGGGAGATACGTAGAAGGTTGATAGTATTAACTAAGAAATCTCGCTATTAGGACAGTAGCTAGAGGAGATGTTGGTCAAGTGAAATAAAGGGCTTACCGTTCATTAATTCATGCAACCAGACATGCTATAGCTTTGTTCTGGAAACCTGAGTCAGGGACTGGGAGACAAATGAAGACTGTCACTATCCTAGAGAGACAACCAATCCTCCTCAAGGAACACGAGAGCACTATGAACTTTATCAATTGCATACATGCCAAAATTTGAGAGCCTTCCTGTAAGGCAGGCTGACACCTCAGATCTTTTGTCTCACATACTGATGTAAATTTTTCCCTTGCAAAGGTGCTGGGTCTTGTTCAGGTCTCTTTTCGAGCATGTCTACTTTGCATAGTGCTGGTGTGTTGGGCCTACACCACACTACTCAGAAAGAGCTTCAAGAGCTTGTATGGTTACCAGTGCTTACGTGGGGTCTTGGCTGTCTTGGGAACAGAGTCTGTGAGGGGAAGGAACTAGTAACCCCTGGGTACTTTCTTTTCTTTTTAATTCAGTCTAATATTCTTTTTTCTTGCCTGTGGGAGTGACTATCAGGATGGGATGGTGCACTGCTACTTGTACCATGCTACAAGGAGGTTGTCTGGGTGGCATACTACATTGGAATATTTCTTTGCCATTCCTTTTGATGCAAGACATTCATGTAACCTGTGACTGCTTGTCTTTATTGCCAGAGACCATGTCTTTCTATTGTGTTTCATCTAAACCAGCCCATTATTTTTCAGTTCCTCTCCCTGAAGGTGTTGTCTACAAGTGCCCATTGCGTGTTTTTGCAGAACATGACAGGGAAGAGGGCCAAGAATACCTCCAATGTTTACATATCAGGATGTAATGGCCTCGTGTTGCCTGTAGATATCTTCATATCAGTGGAAATACAAGGTCAGATGCTGTTGAGGAGTAGTATTTCGGAGCTCTTGTTATATACACATACACTTCCAAACTGTGCTAGACTTGCCAAAAGCTGATTACAAAAGGTTGAACCCATGGTGAAGCAGCCTTGGTGTGCAAGTCCTGCTTTGCTCCCCCAGTTCTGGATGAAGCTTTTTGGATGCCTATTCTGCCTGAAGCAGGAACATCACTGGCCATCAGTAATGTTTTGCAGCAAAACCCATTATCTAGCAAAACAGTGGACTTATGGACAGTGAACTGTAGAGATCCGCTCACACCAGTGGGCTGATCCAAGTATTTGAAGAGAAACATGTGGTAAAGTGATGTGTTGGATGGAACATGATCTGCAAGGCTGATTCTCTGAACTACCAGTGACTTCATATTGATCTTAATAGTAGGAACACTCAAATACTTGAGTGTACAATGTGCCTAGGGGCACAATGCCTAGGGGTACAATGTGGCATTTTAAACAACTATTTTTCTCTTAAAGTATTTGATCTGTGAGTAGTAAAATCAGAGCATCAGCACTTGAGTCAGAACGTATGCCTAAGGTATTCACTGAGAGGCATGATAAAGAACCTGTGCAATACATAGATTTTAATTTTAAATAAATCAATCTGGGATCAGGTGGGATTCTGCAGCTGAAGGAAAAGGACAAAGGGAGGTCATTAGTTATGCTTTTAATAAATCAATTTGTTAATTAGGGATCAGGTGGGATTTTACAGCATGAGACAGAGGACAAAGAAAGCTCATATAGTTGTATTTTAAATAAATCAATGTTTTAGTTGATTCTCCTGGAAATACAGGACAGGGAAAAAATGGAATAGATACTCAAAACTGTCACTTGAAAATATGCTTGATAGAAGAAATGTTTCATACTTACTTAGTGCCTCTATATTTTCTAGGCACCCCTCAGTACAAAACCATTGTGGTTAGCCTGGAACTCTTGGAAGATTCAAGGAAACAAAGAGAGAAGACCTGTATACATATTCAAGGAAATTAAGATGAAAGGTTATTTCAGATTTGTGTGGCTCACCACAACTAGCAAATTGATTTTTCATTTCATTCAGAACCAGTGGACATGTCTGAAGACTTGGGTCTTAGTCTTTTACTTGAGCATGCCACATGAAGATGCCATCTACACGGTGTGATAACTTCTGCCAGGTTCTCCATTGCAATAAAGTTCACAAGGTGCTGAGGTTTTCTCCCCCATGGCATATCAGGACAGCATTTGTTTGTTCTACAAATCTCCCTGTACAGAGTCCGCTTCGCACTCATGCAAGTTCATGCAACTTTGGTGATCACCACTTGTGTACAGCTGACTCTGTGCTGAGGCTGATATGACTCTATAGCAAGCATAATTTCTTTGTGGACTTGTGTTGATGCAGTATCTGAAAGCATAACATTATTTAAGTAAGAAAGGGAGACAAGCAAGTTAAAAATTATGATGTTCAAATGACCAAATCTGGCAACATTCAGCCTGTTTTCTCTTTGATGCTGCAATTGAAGACAGCAATTGAAAGCCCTCAATATGTATTAGGGAATGACAAGCACTACAGAAAGCAAAAGACTTCGTCATAATCAGTACCCATTTGTTCCCTGGTGTGCTGCACACTAAAAGGAGTTCATTGAGGTAGCTTTTCTTCTGCTGCTTTTCTTCTTGTCATGTTTCAGTTTTGTCCTACCTGCATTCCACAGAGGGAGTCTTGCTTACTGCTGATGAACAAAACTACAACTTGCAAGGCTAATATTTCCTCAGGATGCATCTTCTTGTGTTGCCTGCTGCCTGTACAACGAGATGGACGTGATAATTGCCTCCTAGGAATGCAATGACTCATCTGCATCACTGTCACATCTGCTCATGGATAATAGGTGTGCAATATTTGCTGTGAATTTAAAAACTGTCCCCTTTCAAAGGTCAGAAGATCAAAAGTTCAGATTTCACTGGCAATTGCCAAAAGAGCCCACAAGGCCACTCATTGCCCCAGCAGGCTACTCATGTGTTAGGAATCGGCAGCAGCTAACTTGCTAGTGCTGTTGTTTCAATAGACATATAAAATCGGACACCCAGTCAGCTGTAGCAAGAAATAATAAAGATATTGAATTTACACACAGTCTTCAAAAATTTTCTCAAAGGGTCTGTGGTTTATTTTCTCACCTCAGTGTGAGGCTCAGTTTTAACAATATGGCTGTCAAAAGGGTGATTTACCCTTCAGCTTAGATGTGACAGATAGTGGATACTATTTCAACAATGAAACAGCGCCTCGAGTTTTAATCAGCTATGTAAACTCGTAGAACCTTGCTCAAAGTATTTTTGGCCCTTCCTTTGCGAGCAAATTCTCAACAGCGAATAGAAAAACACATCATATATATGACTTACAATGCTACTCTTCATAAAAGAGGAAAGTCATGTGGAGTCCAAGCACAGCAGCATCTTCAGAGGTTCAAAAGTCAGCAGTAAGATTCAGTCTGTGCTGAAACCTGACTCATAAGGTCTAAGACAATAAAAACATTGAAGTAATTTTAAGTTTCAAGAGTGCAAATAAAGCAAATAAGATTAGTATTTCAAGACAGGGTTGGTTTTTTTTCCTTGCAGCAGTAACTTAACACTTCAATTTTTAACTGAAGTTCCTCAATCTTTGCACAATCATAACAGGTTTTTTTTTAAGAAAAAACTCAGTGGATGTCATGGTTTAGGGCTGGACCGGCCACTAAATCCTGGACACTGTCTATTAACCTCTTTCCCCTCCCCAGAAGGAAAGAGAAAAGAGAATAAGGGAGAGAGACTTTACGGGTTGGAAAATAAACTAATAGATTTAATGAAACAATAATACTAATACTACAAGATAATAATGTAAATTGAAAAATAAATAATGAAATATATACAGATATGTACAAATATTTACAAAACCAATATAAAATCCTTCCAACACCCTCCCCCCAATGACGAATACGTCATCAGAGGCTCTGCGGAGCCAGGCACTGGAAAAGTCCCAGACCAAACTCAGCAGCAGGTGGGAACAGGATGCAGAATACACAAATCAGGATCAGCGGCAGATGAACCAGCAGGGTTCTGCTCAGGCCTCGGCCTCTGCAGGATCGAGACGGACGAAAGGGTCGAGATGGAAGAGCTCCAAGATAGAAGAAGGGTCGAGACCCTCGTGATCCCTCGGCTTTTATACTGAGTATGATGTATGTGGGATGGAATACCTCGTTGGTCAGTTTTGGGTCCACTTCCCGCCCCGTAGACACAGACACAGCACCCATGATGAGACAACTGACCTTGAGCATATCTTCTAGCAGCATTGTTTGGGAAAAACATGCTGCTAGTTTTCAGCAAGTTCAGCCACTTAAAAGAGACTGAGCTGAAAAGCAAAATCACTAAATAGAAAAATTGTTCTGTATAGCTCAAACCAGGACAGAGGATTATTTAAAAATAATTTTCTGTATATAACCTTAAAAAAAAAAGAAAAGAAAGGGAAAAGAGGGGTCCTTGGATCTCAAGAGAAGGCCTGTTTCTTGAAAGCACCGAACAAGATTTAACAAATGTAAACAATCCTATAGTTCCTACTCAGCCACATTAGCCTGCTCTCCTCCTTCAGGGGAAGTACAACATCCCTGGAAATGGGAGACACTGAGTTGCAGTTGCAGTTCAGAAGATCAGTCAGCGAAACACTAAAGTACATACTTGAGTGCTGTTAGCACAATTGGAACACAAGTGTGTGATTGAAGTTAAGTATGGCTAAAATTAAGGTTTTTTAAGATAAAAGTATTAATGCAGATGTTTAGGTAATTTTGAGCATCAAGGAGAGCAAGTTTAAGCAATTTGTTCAAATTTACATCTGATTTTTATAGGAAAAGGGAATTTCTGATCTCACAAGTCCAAATCTCAGCCCCTCAAATGCCTAAAAGCTTGACATTCCCCTTGCTGCAGTGATGACATTCTGCCTATTTTCTGCATTTTCCCATGATGCCCTTTGGAAACCCAGTCAGAGAAACAACAGGGCCACTTAGGCTCAGCTTGAGAAGTGGGCTGGGCTGAATCAGCCAAAAACTTCTTCACTGAAAACACTTGTTTGGGATGATTTCTGGACACTAGCAAGTTAAGTCACCAAAGTTGTGTGCCTGGCTGTACTACAAGTCATAGGAGAATCAGGGACTGAAATTTTGTCCCTCTTACGCTGCATACACTGTGCTTAACTCAAAGAGTAGCGAGCTCCCACAACAACTAACCAAATCCTTAGAGAACAGCCCCAACCCAATATAGTCCTATTTAATTAATTAACAATAATTTCCTCCTCTTCTTTGCAGTCTGTGACTAGGATTTGAAAATCAAAGCCATTAATCTTCAAAATGCTAAAATGACTCACATCCTATGAGCAAGCATTCAGTTTCACTCCCTTCAAAATCCACCAGAGAGAGACAAACACACCCTGGGACACAGCTCAACTTTATCCTAGTCTTCAACTTGATATCCACTTCAGTGATGTGAAGCTCTGCTGGATGGCTTCTCCAGACTATTGCTAATTGGGAGAACTGTTTTTCTTTATTCTTTCTCCAGTGTTAGCAGAGGCATGCTGGCAGTGTGCTGGCAGTGGAAGCTGCCACTTTGGTAAGAGTTTTGATTAAAATATACATTGCTTTGATCAGTGCCTTCTCTGTAGTGTATGATAAACATGAACAGCAGTTTTGGTTGGTGTTCATTCCTAAAGCACATGCTGTGAAGTTACTGTACTACATTAAACAAAAGCTTGAAAGGAAATTATTGCAGCCAACTGGGACTTGGAATTAAAAAATCTAAACTGAAGAGAAACCAGAACTGCTTTCCCCCTCTGCAAGTAGAGTCTTCTACAATGGCAAGTCCATGAGGTTAGGGTTGAGACCTTTTATAACAAAGCATATATGTCAGAGGAGGAAAGGTGTGATAGCATGTTTCATAACTATTTTAATACTTTATGTCTTTTCATTCAGCACCAGAAATTTCACAGAAGTACACTTCTCTTCTGTTGGTGAAGCTTGTTTGAATCTCACAGCTGCGGTCTGGAAGAGTTGACTGAAGTGTAGCCATGGTCTTTATGTCAAGACATTTAAACACTAATTTTTCCTCTTTTTTTTCTTTTCCCTTTCTTCTTGAGAAGCCAAAATGGTGGCTATTACAGGAAACTAGTATAGCTGTTAGTACAAATATCATTTATGGAAATAGTTTCTGTACTACAGCTTTGTATGCAAAATTAAACTTCAAGAGTTTGTTTTAAAATTTCTAATGCTTAAGGCTTTACATTCCTAGGTAAGAGAATGCAGAAAAAAAACATGATTAAATAAAGATTTGCTCAGAGAATGGCAAGTAGCCTAATGATGTTACTTATAAGCTCATAAAGAAACTTGGGCATAAGAGGAAAACAGTGTTATGCTTTTTTTTTTTTAAGCTGGACTTTCAGTGACACCTTATTATTTCCTTGGTAATTTCTCTGATCAGGGCAGGAAACAGCCTACCCTCCCTTTTGCCATCCCCAAGACCAGGCCAAATCCTGAGTAAATACAGAAAGGTTGAGCATCATCAAAATCAATGAAGTTGCCCCAGATGAGATCCAGCTGACCAATTCTTCCATTACCTGCAAGGGGGGCAGCGGGGTGCTGCTGTCAAGTAGAAGTGGTCCGCTGGCACCGACAGCTCCCCTACATTATGTGCTACTCTGCTCTGCCTGTTTGAAGACCTTTTCTGATAAAGTAATCAACATACCATAAAACTGTTTTACAAGCCAGGTCTCACAGTGCTCTCCAGCTTTTTCTCATTAAGAGCATTGCTGCTTCAAGGAAGTTCAAGCTACAGCACATTTAACATCTGCATTCTGTTGATGTGTTTTGAAATTATTTAAAAAAATTGGGAGAGGAGGACCAGGTCTGGGGAGGGCTGAGTGCTTCAAAGAGAAAGTAGATCAATGTGTAAGCCCCAAATTACATAACTAGCCCCACCAAGGAAATAAATTAATTTGTTTCCCAATGGCTTATTTATATAACCCTTTAATTATAGCTAACCATATCACCAGTATTATACCATGGGAAAATGTAAAACTGTTAAGCAACCTACCACTCCGCCCTCTCCAGATCGACAACACAATCATTAAGCAACAACTACATGTTAGGACATCGCCTGCTCTTTTGTCTTTCAAAGGTATAGTTCAATAATGTGGGTATGAAAATGTGACCTCAACAGTAACTCTTTTTCTAGGGATTTTGTGTGTTCCTAAACTCCATTTCCCCATTGGATCATAAAAAATGGGACAGCATTTGACCTGCTTGCAACACAGAAAGGGATATTGTCTAAAAATTTGCTATTTTCCCAGTCTGCACATGAGTTATAATCAGCAGTTGAGCCCTGTTAATTGCAAGTGCTGCTCAGTCTATGCTGGGTTTTCAAAAGTGGTAAGTTTAGGTAGCTCTGTTGACTTCAATTAAAGCATTTGTAATTGTTTCTAATTCAGTAGACACCAGCTGAGATCCTAGCTTTTGCCCTACAAAAGGCACAGTGCGTTAAAGCAGCTTGCTGCAGCTCCTTGAGGCCTAATGAATGCTATACATTAGAACTGATTAGACCAAATTGCTGTGATGAACAGGATGGCAACAATAACAGGGAAGATTTTGCAGGTGACAAATACAATTTTTTGAAACTGAAATTGTCAAAGCAGCTGTTTCAATCCATGCTCAATGCACTTCAGATGGCAAGATGTAAATATTTTAAAGAAAAATAATCTCATGCTGCTGTGAGATAAAGCTGATTGTGGCGTGTGAAGAATGCTATAACTTCAACTGTGGGGTTGCAAGAAGAGTTTCATTATAAATCACAGAAATTCTTCCTACTGTTTTTATGTTTGGATTGGCTTCCAATACTCAGATTAGTGGAATCTTCCAGGTACAATGATTTTCTCGTCTGTCAATGGGTATGTCTTGGTAGTTTAGCAGCACTGTAATATCAACAGCTTTATTTAGGTAGAAAGATAATGCATCTTAATGCTAGAATAGCCAATTCAGCTGGATATTAACAGCCCTATATATGACCAAATTAGAACAGATTATCAAGGAAGCTTTGGAATCTCTGTCAGTTGAACTCTGTCCATCAAGCTGCGTTTCCTGAAAGAGAGACATCACATCCATCACACGTTAATAGGTTCAGTGCAAAAGCTGTGTTAGATGTTTTGAGGGATGCCTTGAAACCAAGCCTGCATATTAGAACAGTGTCATTCCAAGCTCTGTATTCAAGAATCTATGACACTCTGTCTAAATTTCAGAAAGAGCTAAAGAGAAGCACAGTATACACAGGAATTGCCCGCAAGAAAATTCCTCAATTAGTTGGCTAAATAATCCACCTTTTGTATTTATTTTTAATTTAAAGATGGCATAAAGTGAGTTTTAGCAAACCATTCCTGCATAACTCAGTGTATAGAGAGATGATGCAATACTATCTACATCCTTTAAAACAGTATTTCATTGGTAATGTCTGCAATGCCTGAGGATGGCCTTTAGAACAGATGAAAAAAATCTGGACATCTCCTTCAAAAGCCAGCCATTTTTCTCCTCTTTCACACAGAGCTGCAACATGAAACAGTGCTTAATGTTGAGAAAAGTCTTCTGTAATTCAGTATAAATGTTTTGGCTAAAAGTCTCAGGTTTTTAGATGTGAATAGCAAATAAGGTATCTTCAAGGATGTTAAATCAATTTGATCTCAATTCTGATCTAGGAGCAGAAAAATTGGAGTTTTCAAGGAAAAAATGGTGGGTTTGTATTAAGCAAAAATTAAAATATTAAGCCTTATGTTAGATAATAATATATCAATGGTATTATATTTCAAGATTTTATTATGACAAAACAGAGAAACACGATTAATACTCTTAGCTATGATTGCAACAAATAAATACATTGCCAGCCCTCATGATAGTAGACTAATGCTGTCAAATGTGACCAGTGTCTACCAACACCAAAAGCTTGAAAACAAGAAAAAAATAACAAGAAGGCAGCATTCTTGAATAGTGTACTATAATCTTCTGATTTCTCATCCAGAGCTGATTTTTAATTAAAAATTAAGGCTTGCATTGATGAGACCTAAACAAACCCATACTCCTCTTGCTGACATTTTGGAAGACGTTCTGAGTTACACAGAATAGAATTAATAATTGTTCTGAGATGTAGAGGATAAAATTGGTCTAGAGAAAACATGAACTGGTCAAAATCCAGAAGACAAATTCCTCAATTTTTAGAAAAGTTTAGGTAAAAAATAGTTATATATTTTTCCTGTAAAGTACCATTTCCTAATTTTGGCTGGAGATAGTAAAGTACCTTAAAAAAGACTATTTCCATGCTGTGTTTAATTCATGAGAAACCAAGATCTACAAGATATCTCTAGGGAAAACAGACTTTCCTCCTTTTACTGGCTGACTGTCAATCTTCTCCAGGATTCCCTGATGATTCAGCATGGTGTTCAAAAGGTACATAAAATTGTTCACTATACTTAAAAGGCTTTTTAAAACAAATTTTCTCTTTCAGAAAGCCAAAACTGAAAGCTAGTCTTTTGTGAAGTCTGGAGATTGATCTACATCACAGTATTAAAAAAAAATCTTCATAAAGTGAGTTTCCACTGCAGCATCTCAGAGCACTATGCACCACAGCAGAGGCTCTCCAACCCTCCCTAGTCAGAATGTCTAGACTTAGCCAGCTTGAGCTCTGCAGCTCTAAGAGCTGGATTTCAGTGGGGACAGCCTGCTGCTGAGCCCTGGTTGGCATTAGCATTTATTTCTGCCCGGCTTCACTGAGCTTTGCAATAACTAGAACTGCCTTCAAGTGGGAACTACGATCGGGTAATTGGCAGACAGATGTGGCTTCTAGTAATCTGCTCCTCTTTTGGGAAAAATAAGGAAAATATCAGGCAGCCAAAAAAAAAATCTGACCACCCAAGTTCTATCAGAAGACCTGGAGCAACACTATCATGTAGATAACAATGATATGATTGGGAACCAATTTCCATTCTTCCTGATATTCCTTGGTAGAAAAAAACATCTGTGATCTGGATAGCTGTAGACAGCTGGTTCTGGAGAAAGGCTGGAATTCAACCCCAACAAGACATAACTTTCTCTAATGGGAACAATACCACCACAAAAACACATCAAATCTGAATATTTCTTGCAACTGTTTGCAGTTCAGGAAATCAGTGTGCTGCACTACTATTTGTAACCAATATAATTTTATCTCCACTCTGTGTCCACTTTCTGGTAATGCAACATGGTCACATTGCTGGCAAAATGCATGGAAATGTGGGTTTATAGTCCACTAAGCTATGGCCAATGTTGTTAACAGGGAAAAAGAAAACCAAAACCAAATCCTGTCTTACAACTGTTTAACTTATGCAGCTGTGCAAATGAGTTATGAAAAATAAATCCTGAATGTTTTAACTTTAGTTAACAAGAAAAAAATGGAAAAATGTTTTCATTGATTGAAAAATATTCAGTTAAATTCTGTGAGAAGAACATTTTTGGTGGAGAAAAGCCCTGTGGACAAGATTTAAAAATAAACAGATATTTTTTTTCAGTTTTCAGATAAAGCTTTTTGAGATTTTCAGTTATCTCATAAAAATTAAAAGAGAAAAAAGAATTCAAGGAGCATATGCTCCTTCACGGGAACATTTGTGTTCAGTTGAAAACTCTATTTTCCAACAATAGTAACTGCTGACAAACAAATTTTGATCAGCCTAGGAGACACTGGCACCCTGTGTGTAAATGATGCACCACAGACAGGTCTTACTCCATGCATGGCTTCTTTGTGTAGGCCAGTCTTCAAAGTGTGAGACCACCAAGGGGCAACTGGGAAGCCATCGAGATGTGTACTTACATCTGATGAGGCCGTCCTTGGTGGGGCTTTTGCTAAATGCTGAAGTTTGCTTTTTCTCCTGCATCTTCATTGATCCTATCGTAGAAGTGTTTACACTGACAGCATATTTTTACCAGCTGAGGATCTGGCCTTCTCAACTGATTTTTTTTTGGCATGTTGCTGCAAGCTCGTTGGGATCCTGCCGGGGGGGGGGAGGGGTGTGAAGAGGACAGCATTCCTGGGCTCTTAGTATTGTTGACTATTGTATTGATGTGAGTACATAAAAACCTTCAAAGTCAGAAAGGTGACTCCTTGTCATATCCAATTCTCCTTCTAGTCCTTTCAAGCCACAGATCATCAGTATAGTCTGCACTTGAACCCAGGACATTCTGCTTTCTCAAAGCAGCATTTCTACAAAATGGAGATTATTGTAGTGAATAGTAACAGTAGATGAGGTGCTATCTTCCCCTTTAAATTGAGTCATTCAATTTGTCATGAATGGCTGAGTATTTCTTGCTGGCATTTGGGACTTAGATTTCAGCACTGGGAATAGAGTGAATAGGATCAATGACGAAGCTTAAGTACAAAAAGAAGGAGCAAAAAAGGGCAAAGGACTAAAATCAATAGAGACAAGCAATTACAAGGTGTATTAATGTACCTGGGCTAGGCTGGAAAGAGGGAAGAACTTATTGTTCTTCTGGGGGATTTTTTTTCCACGAAAGATAAAAGAGAGAGAACTGAATAATTGTTATTCGTGCAATTGCAAAACTGTGACTGCAAAGAATAAAGAGACCTTTTAGAACATGGCAGCTGCCTCTGAGCCTCAAGTGTGGTACTTGATACTACAATCTACTCTCCTAGAGCTTTTTGGCCAGCTTTTGAGAACAGCAAGGAAGGCATTCAGAAGGAAGACAATGACAAATGTTAAGAAAGAGAGAGAGGAAATCTAGAGTTTAAAAGACTATTGAGTGACAAGCGGGTTAGATCAAAGGCAGACATTTACCAGCTATTTATAATTGCAATGCTAATAGAGGTTAATCACAGAAAACAGAGCTGAAGCGTGGATGTCTATTCAATCAAAAAGCATACATATATATATTTAATACACGCATATACATAAACATGCACACATCTGTATGTATATACTATACTTCAAAAGCAAGTTGATCATTCAACCAATCTTCTCTGGGTTGCTAATGGAGAGGAACCTTTTGGCAGGCAGAGCATTTGAACACCTTCACTGTCAGAGCCAGTGAAATGTTGTGGATGGAACACACAAGGTAGGACTCATGTACAAATTACTGGATAAACAGAGTCAGAATTTGTTTCTTTATAAAAACTAAACAACCCCCCAAAATCTGTGCCCAGCAAGAATGAGTTTGTTTTCATAGCTGTTAACACAAAGAAAGGAGAATCGTTATTAAAGGATTTTTAAACTGAGTTTCCTATCTTGCTAATTTTTAGTGCTTGATTTTCTAGAACCTCAGTACCAGTTACATAACTAAATGAGCACCAGCTCTTGTAAAGGCTGTACAACTTTGCAAACATGGGCTCAACTTTGAGTACTTTTGCTTACCAGCCCTTTTCAATCTTATCTCTCTCACAGACATGCTTGTTCTTGTTATCGTTCTTCCACCCATTCCTTTCCTATGCCACACACAGTTTTCAAAAAAAAAAAGCTAAACAACAACATTTCCTATGGGAGTCTCTCATATTCATTTGAAGAAAAAGCCGTTCTTGTTCACTCTCTGTGGCATGTAGCTGTCCCAGCTGTGTATTGCAGTAAGTACAGCTACGACAAGACTTTAATGTCTCTAGAATAATACAACAGCTGTGTCTAATTTTACCAGCAGAACCATGTACTCCCAAATCTAGAAGAAGAAATACCACACACAAACTATTAATGAAAGACCATAGCAACACTAAGTGCATAACTTTATGTATATATCCAAATAACCCAAAGACTGACAGTGACGTTTTTTGCCCATAAACCAACCACAGAGGGACTAGGTCTTATTATGTGTCTGGACTAATTCCTGAAATTATAGGGTCTCTGTTGGGAGTTTTAGGAACTTTCAACACAAGTAAAAGCAACTCTTAAGAATGCATTATGTATCCAGGCAGTATCTTGTCTATATGGAAAGGTGCTTCATGGGCAATAAGCTACCTAGTTAACTGCCATCAGAAAGCAGTTTTCTCCATATATAACAATTACATTCATTCTTTTATAACATTAATTTTGCCTCCTTTGTGCTAGGTCTTATATGCAGAAAGGAAAATTATAGTAGGCATGAGAAAGGAGTATTAATATACAGCAAAGGTAGACATGTATATATTCACCTTGTGGGCAAAGGATGCTTACGTTGACAGTGAATCTTTTATGTCAATGCTTATGCCACAGCAGGCAGCTTCATCCCTCTGGCTGAGAGAGAACTGGAAGCTGTTTCTGGGCTTGGGCTTCCCATTCTCTTCAGTAGGGCTGGGAGAGGAGGCTGGCCAACTTCTCCAAACTGCCTGCAGGATCTGAGACCCAGACAGCAGAATGGGCAACCTGGCAAAGAGCAAGTGAAGAATGGGGTTAGGGCATGGACCTGGGCTCTGAGGCATGTAGGGGACTGATGCCCCGGTGGCCGTGTGGGTAGAAGAGCACTGTCATACATGCTTTGGCCAAGTCTGAACAACCGCTGCAGAAATGCTCATCTTGATATTTACTGTGGCAGAATTGGAAGAAAGAGGAATAATGGGAGAAAGGGGAAGAGCAGAGAAAGACACACACCAACACACAAACCAAAATTAAATTCTGGCATCTACTGTGAAATCACAGCAAAAGTTCTGTGAGCTCCCTTATTACCTCTAGCCAAGGACAAATGCAGAGTATCAGATTCTGTCTCACTATCATCTTATATACTATTTCTACAGGTGTTTCATCAAGCACAGAGATCAGAAAATACAAATACCAAAACCTGAATATAAGGGTCTGCTTGAAAGTCTTTTTGAATTAATGCAGGTAAGACATGTTTCTAAATGTCTTTGCTAAATGTAAGCCTGTGGCATCATTACACTGAAAATTAAGCAGGATTTTTAAATGTTAAAAACGGGCCAAAACATAAGATACCAATTTCTGTCTGGAATGGGATTTGGTTAAAATTCAGAGGTTCAGGTCTAAGGCTGGAGCCAGACAAAGTTTTGGCTCTGTCGGCACAAGCATCCCATGAACAACTGAGTCAACATTAACCCCCAACAGTGGAAAGCTTGTAAGTTTATTTGGAGGCAGTCTGGTCTTGCAAGAGCTCTGCCATTTCAGACAGCATCCAAAAAGCAAGCAAAAAGAGGCCCCTGGATGATGATGATGTTGTTTCTGTTGTTGTTGTTGTTGTTGTTGTTATTATTATTATTACTACTACTACTATTATTATTACTATTATTATTATAAACCCATTGTGGGTTCTAAACAAGTTTAAATCTAGGCAGACATGCTAAAACAAAAACACCCTTCATTCTGGGAGTAAGGAAGATATGAAACTCCAGTTTGGTCCCATCTTTAGTGATATCTATCTTAAAGCAAGCTCCTTCTAAAAAATTGATTAAGAATTCCAGCAGCGTCTTACCAAGGCTCCTCCCAACCATAAACAAAAATATTGCTTGAGTTATTTTTCAATAGCTGAAAAGTTAAAAGCCTTTGTTAATAATTAACAGTTACTGTGACAAGCACTCTGCTAGTTTGCTATCCCATCTCATCTAAGATTGGCGATCTGCTGAGCACAGATCCTTGCATGCACATCCTTACTGCTGGCTAGAAATCTTCTTCCCCTGTGCACCACCCTTCATAAAGGAGCTACTTCTGGGATGACATTTCAGTTTCTGTCAGGTAACATCGGTGTCCCCCTGGAAGAGCTGTGTTTCCTGGGTGTTTGAATCTCATTGCAAATACTTGTCAAGTCTTTTTTGTCTTCAAGTTAATTTGACTTTTAGTCAAATCACTCTTCTGGTCATTGTCAAGTACTTACATTAATAAAAGAGTGAGAATGTGGTTTATTATCTCCAATCTTTTATCTTACATCACTTTTGGAAGGAAAAAAAGGGCTGTTCTGGCTTGAGGCTGCAGAGTATAGGAAAAAATTCTGGAGCAAAGCAGATGTTGCAATTTTATTTCCCATCTTAATCACAAGGTAGGATACACATATACTCCTGAACCACCTTCCTGAACATTGCCTCATGTATTATTGTGGTAGAAGGTTGCCTAGCTTCCAAACAACTTTTATATATTAGCCACTGCTCAGCTGTGGGGAGATGGAGGGTCACTGAAACCAAGAAATAATTGCTCTCAACTCTCTTTTGTTTCTGTAATAGGTTTTTATATCAAACAGTTATATTCACTGGGCAGAGAACCAAGGCTTCCTAATAAAGAGCAGGGTAATGAAAACTTACAGCGATGCTTTCCCCATTCCAAATTCTGCATGCATGTTAAGGACTAAAGGGAAAATTATCTCTGTTCTTGAGTGCACAGGTCAGTTGTCCAAAGAAGTGATACTCTGCAGAGTTGGTGTAACAGGAACGCAGAGAGGGAAGGCAAGCCTGGGCACAGTTCCTTCTGCCTTAGGGGTTAACATTACTACTGACCTAGCAGCATCTTCTGAAATCACAGCAAAGCAAGTCATGATTACATCCATCCCCTGTTCGTGATCTCTGACTTCTGCCCATCCAGACAAGCAAAACTGTGTGACTTAAACAACTTCAAATAAAAGATCTGAGTTCCTAATTTCTACAAGGTTTCAGGGTATTAACTGCCTCCTCCTGGCTGAAAATTTAGTTTCTGAAGAAATGAAGAACTCCTGTTCTTCCCTGTTGTTGTTATTCCCACATCTACGTATTTGTTACTGCCTCAGTAGTACTTTCTTCATTGCCCAGAGAGAAATGAGGTGACCTAATGGGTTGGATGCTAATCAGCCTTTCTATTCAGATGTTGACTCTGTGAACTCTGCAGATCACTGAAACTCAATGGCATGACTGACTATCAGACAGACATCCCTGATCCAGCTTGTTCAGAGGTGATCATGTCAGTGTGTCTCTCTATGCATGGTTTAGTGGTATTTAGCCAAAAAAACTCTGCAGATCCCACTGAAGTTCTCCCCTCATCTAAATTCCCCTGTCACTTCATCCAAGCAAGGAAATTTAAAGCCAATGCAGGTATGCTAACACCTGCCAAATTTTGACTGCAGTGCAAAGCATTAGCAGCGTCCATCTGCTCTGATAGACACAGAACTTTAAAATTCATGAGATTAATAATATGACTGAATAGTTCTTTAAGTGTTTTTGACAAAACAGAAGATTCAGATACTGAAGAAAGAAAAAATTACTTAATTCTGACGTATTTAAAATCTAGAAGAAACTTCTGGTTTGTTTTAAGGTCAAGACCATCCTATTTTTAACAGCCAAACAAATTCTCCACTCCCGTATATTACAAAGAGGGGATATTTCATTCAACCTTGGCTTATCTTGCTCTGCCTTCCTCATACTCGTCATCACCACCACTGGCTGCATGTTGTTTCAACAGGAACTGTGGGAGACAAGTGTAAGAACCTGAGTAATCAAAGATAGATTGAGGGGGAAATGAGCAGGGAAGGAAAAGAAAGAAGAGCAGGACAAACGCACGGGTAACAGGAATCTGGAGAGTAAGAAGTGAAAATGAAGGATAGCTAGCTGCTATCTGACCAAGAGCCACCAAACTTAGAAATTTCCATTCTCTGAACCAGTGGTCAACACTGAATGTCTGACTTAATTAACTTTTCTGTAATTAGTATGAATCAACCAGGGAAAAGGGACACACACTCCGCTGTGTAATAGACCCCTGTCTAGATAAAGCTGTTAGGTCCCTGAGAGGTAGGACAGAAAAGTCCCATCATACTCATACAGTTTTGAAAAGTGGGAAAGACAAACCTTATTTTTTATTTGCTTTTTTCTTATTATTTATTTGCTTTTGATTCTTTCCCAGGCACTTTCTTTCTTCTAGGTCAGCCAGTTTAAATTGGAGCCTGTAGCAAGAGATCCATTTCTCACCAAACTCCTCAACAGGAAAGCTCATGTCTTTAAACATATTTTTGAGCAATTTTTGCCTCTCCTCCCCCTTTCTGAATTTGGTTGTTTTATTTGTCAGCTGGTAATATGGTCAAAATAGTGCCTTTCCCCTACACGGGAAAGTCAGTAAAAGAGCTTCTCAGGAGTGACTGGAGCAGCTTGGGAATTTGTCTACCTTGGCAGGAAAGTTCCAATTCCTCCACTTTTCTAGGCTTAATAAATTCCTGCTCTGTTCAGCAATAATAAAACAAAATCAGTCCCCTGGGGAAGAATTCAGTCCAACACACTGTGCTATTTCAGTCATTCTGAGCTTTCATTGGTGGGAGATACAAAAAAATTGGATGATAAAGTCTTCCAAAAAAAGATAAAAATAAACTGACCCTAAAAATGAGCTTCATCATTCTCCTCAATCCTTGTATGGAGTTTCTTTAACAGATGCTCAGTATGTGGATGGAAAACAGTGCTCTGTGAAGAGCACTTAGTGTCTTCTGTCTTCAAGGCTTTCCAACTACAAAAGGTGGAGACTGTATGTGAATAAGGTATATCAGGTTTATAGAAGTTATACATCTGATTTTTGCCTCCCGTGCATCATTCATGATCCTTTTTAAACAGCTTGTGGTTCGACTCTTGTATATATTTCTATAGGAAAACCAGGTTCAGGTCTCTGCTCTTCCTACACCACACCACCCTGTTGAGTTTGGGTAGGAAACAGAAGGAGGATGGTACACTGTGCATAGACCAAGGATGATTTTATGTCTAAAAGCCCACATTGTTCTCATCTGCGCTAGTGAAAAATCTCCATTAGTTGGAAAAAATCAGTAGATCTTACATTACAGAAGCGCTGGCACTTTGTAAAGGCCTCTGCACTCATAATGTTGTTGAAGCACTTTACAGAATAGGCAATTATTGTTGCTGGGCAAGTAACTGATTCTTTTCACTCACCAACAGCTTACAGACTATTTTGAGTTAACCTGAAACAGAAATACAGATTTATTTTTTTTTTAATGTGAGGAGGGGAAAAAAAAAAGGAATTAAAAAAATTCAGTTCAGAACAAATTAAATGTTACAGTCAAGCCAAAGTGAAATACTACATTTTAGAGGTGTTTTACAGAGAAATTTTATAATCTAGTTGAAAGAACTGTGGTACATTTATTCTGAAAAATAAATTTTAGTTAAATATATTAGTGAGATTTAGTTAAATATATTAGTCACTCCTTGTGTTCAAATAGGGAAAACATGCAGGAAACTACTTTTTCCCAGCACCTGAAAGAGCCACTTTTCATGCAGTTGAAGGCAGGGACAACACACCTGTTCAGATGCAGGATCTTGTGCAACCCCACACCCACCAGACATAGAGGAGCTGAGCCATTGGCAGTACATTACAAATCTACCTTTGGAGCTACACTAAATTTGAACCTAAGTTTCAAAACTGGAAGTTTTGAAGTGTCTCAGAAACTGTCACCTACCTGTATGACTAAGAAGTTTACAAACCAGACAACTTTCCCACTCATAAATTCTAGTATATTAATTGAATTGAATCAAAATTTCCATATAGCAGTCAATGTTTGAAAGAACTAAAGGATATTCAGGAGCACTACTTAATCTCAGTTTGACTGTTTAGCTTTCTAGATCTTGGTTATTTGTGTATGAACAACTGTTATGTTTAAAAATAATTCAATGTAAGTTAAGAAGAAGGAGTACAGCTGCCTTATTAGGTGAAGTCAGTATTATGAGTACATTAGTAATGAATGACTGAAGCTAATGCCCTTAACAATTGTTTCAAAACCAGACAATATCCTAAAATAATAAAGGAAGCAAAGATCTCCATCATAAATGCATATATTATTTCCACATGGTGATTGTGCGTGTGTTTGTACAGTATGTGCAACCGAGCTTGCCTTCACAAATTAGAAATGTTTTGCATTCCATACACACAATGACTGCTCACATAAGAGGCCTCAAGGTTTGTTTTCTGACACACTGGAGAATCCAGGAACCTTGAGAAAATCAGTGCGATCTGTTTAACACTCTCTCCTTGGAGATGGCGACTAATGCAATATGTTTTCTGTAAATGTTCATAAGCCTGAGCCAAAGTCCACTGAAGGCAGTGAGGTCAGGCCCCTGTAAAAGTATATGAACATTTCTGTTCCTATCCAACATTATCAGCATTTCCAGAATGTCTCTTACGAACATTGACAGAAGTTGAGAGTTTAAGCTGTACAGAAAACAGGGCAATCAAAGTCTAAAAACTGTTGTTATTGATCCACACGATCCAAGAGGTCTACTTATAGCACAGAAGTTGACTTCTAATGCCTAATGAAAAAAATAAGGCCAAGATTTTATCTGCCTTTTAAACAATTAAAATATCTCATCAGTTTTACTTCAACTTTAACTGTCTAAATCCCTTTAACAATCTAGGCAAACTACAAGGAAAAGGTACAGATTACTCTAACCCATTAATATCAAATAATCATTCATAAGCAGTGTTGCTTTTGGTGATGAAAAACCTAATTTTGGTTTATAATGAGATGTCTTAATGGTGATTAAGTGATGTAAAGTCTAACTCTTTTTACTATTATATCCACGTGTATTGTGGCTACTTGTATCCTTGAATCTGCCTTAGCTGCATGGGCCTAAGTATTACTCCTCAACTAGCCCAGTAGGCAACAGCAGAATAACAGTAATAATCTACTTGGCTAAATGCTCTGAGATCACCTTCTGCATGAAGTATAAGTGTATATATAAGGGCTGTATAAGTATAAGGGCTGTATAAGTATAAGGGCTGTATAAGCGCAATAAATGTTTTTAAAGTAGATATTTAACCTCAGTCATACAAAACCAGCAAAGAGCAGTGTGATGGTATCCCTTCAGAAATTAAAACAGTATGCACCATCATGATGCTCTTTTAATGTCTTCTGGGGCCCAATAAAATATTTTTTTGGCTATTAAATTTAGCCTAACCAATTTCTAAACTCAACACAGTCCTAAATATTGTCTGATACAGTAATTTCAATGTCTGTGTGTGTAGAATTGTGAATGCAAAGCAATCAACTGCCTTTTTGAATCTGTAAACGAGCAAAGTAGTAGCTTTGGAAGACTTTCTTGTAACTCTTTTCTTCACTTGCCTCTGGATCCTTTCTCCTTTAATACCTGAATATCCTTCTAGGACAGAATTTTGCAGTTGCCAGTTATTCTTAAGGAAGGAAGTTTTTAACGAATCAGGAAATGAACCATTTAACTCCAAGGCCTAACACATATTTTTTTATACAGTTAACCTTGTATTTTAATGATTTGGTTGGGGTTTTTTCAATCACTAACCCTATTGTTTCTTTTTTTTTTGGTCATTTTTTCTCCTACCAGTCACAGAGCTCACTTTTAAACACTTAAATTTAAAATGAAGCAGTAAGGTCTTTTGGAATTTTTCTGTCTTTAAAAGATTTTTTAACCACTGCTTTTTTGTCACTGCTCTTGCTCTACACCTGCTACTCTACCCAGATATTACAATACCGAAGCCAATGGAAACTTAGAACATATGCCTGATGCTTAGTGCCACAGCAAGCAATGTCACCTTTCTGAATAAACGCGTTAATCCAGATACCATCTTGTGACCAGTAAAATGAAACATTTCCAGTAATGCAGCCATAAGATGCACTGTTTGAAATTGAAAGCAAAGGCATCACTCAAAGGTTACTGACCATGTTCACATGAATCTCTCAGAGCAGCCAGGGAGAAATAACGTACTACTTCAATTAAAGTATCTGTTACGACCTTCCTACATGACCATGGATAATTATGTAAACATCCAATTTTAAAAAAATATTCAGATGGAAAAAATAAAAGATAATATCACCTTTGATGACTATTAAAGTGCAAACTCTGTCTCAGCAATCCCCTAACCTATCAACTGGAAGATGCCACAAAGATCTATCACAGATGGTTCACTCTGTGCTCGTTTGCTATCACTGAAGAAAAGACTTCATGTGAGACTGATCCACTACAGCAGCTCTTCCAAACCTTGCAAGACAGAAACAGATCTATTACTGTTTCTCAAGTCCCTCCAACTTACAGTGATGGAGATCACCCATGCCCTAAAAAACTCTACTGAAATCAGTGAAGAGAAACCAGATAAATTGTTTTTCCTAAGGGGTCCCTGAGGAGGCTGAATTTGAAAAGAAATTACAAAACACGCAGGTCCACCTTGGGTTGAGCTGCCCACATTTTCTGAAAAATGTCAGGATAAATTTCATAACTCCTAAGCTTTGGGCCAGTTTTAAGGGGTACATTTCTGAGGTCATGACAGACTTCTGATGACATAAATGTGACAGGTAAAGTGAAGAGAGAAGACAAGAGTGATGCCCATGCAGAAGTGGAGTCACAGTTGTCCTGACAAAACCTTCACCGTCTCCCACAGCATCCTGCTGGAGAAGCTGACTGGACATGGCTTGGATGGGCATACTCTTTGATGGGTCAAAAACTGCCTGGATGGCCAAGCACAGAGAGTTGTGGAGAATGGAGCTAAATCCAGTTGGCGATCAGTCACAGGTGGTGTTCCCCAGGGCTTGGTTTTGGGGCCAGTCCTGTTTAACATCTTTATCAATGATCTGGATGAGGGGATTGAGTGCTCCCTCAGCAAGTTTGCAGATGACACTAAGTTGTGAGGGAGTGTTCATCTGCCTGAAAGTAGGAAGGCTCCACAGAGGGACCTGGATAGGCTGAATTAATGGTCTGAGGCCAATTGTATGAGGTTCAACAAGGCCAAATGCCAGGTCCTGCACTTCGGTTGCAATAACCCCATGCAGCGCTACAGGCTTTGGGATGAGTGGCTGGAAAACTGCCAGGCAGAAAAGGACCTGGGGGTGTTGGTGGGCCAGCAATGTGCCCTTGTGGCCAAGAAGGCCAATGGCATCCTGGGGTGTATTAGAAGGGGTGTGGTTAGTAAGTCAAGAGAGGTTCTCCTTCTCCTCTACTGTGCCCTGGTGAGAGCACATTTGGGACATTGTGTTCAGTTCTGGGCCCCTCAGTTCAAGAAGGACAGGGAATTGCTTGAAAGAGTCCAGCAGAGGGCCACAAAGATGATTGAGGGAGTGGAGCATCTCCCTTATGAGGAGCAGCTGAGGGAGCTGGGTCTCTTTAGCTTGGAGAAGAGGAGACTGAGGGGGGACCTCATTCATGTTTATAAATTTGTAAAGGGAGAGTGTCAGGAGGAATTAGCCAGGCTCTTCTCAGTGACAGCCAATGACAGGACAAGGGGCAATGGGTGCAAGCTGGAGCATAGTAGGTTCCATGCGAACATAAGGAAAAACTTTTTTACTGTAAGGGTTATGGAGCACTGGAACAGGCTGCCCAGAGAGGTTGTGGAGTCTCCATCTCTGGAGACATTCAAAACCTGCCTGGATGCGTTCCTGTGCAACATAGTCTAGGTGCTCTGGCAGGGGGGTTGGACTAGATGATCTTTCGAGGTCCTTTCCAAGTCCTAATATTCTGTGATTCTGTGATTCTTCTATCAGTATAGCTTGCTCCATTTCAGAGGCAGGGGGTGAGACTGTAAAAATGGTCTACACTACATGGGCTTGCATAAAATGTTAAAGTGAGTAGGTAAATGGGGAAAAAAAACCCCAGATCTTTAAACACTGTCTCTGTGTAAATACCTCTTCATATAGATGCAAGTTATATCACTAAAATAGTTCTTTTGTTAAAACAACTTTTTAAACTGCTCCTTTGGGCAAACATTAGCCTAAATACTCTTGGAGCTAGTCCCTATCTCTGGAAAGATCATTGTCAATTCTCTTGAAGGTATATTAGGAAATTTAAGATTTTGGTAATCTCTGTTTCTGAGGAAGGGGGGTTTTTTTATTAAATGGTGGTTCCTTAGGCCAGGTTTTTAATATGGCTTAAAGCCCATTTTGTACACCAGCTTTCCAAGCTAGAGGGTACCTATGCCTTTATTCTGCCCTAGGGTTTGATAAGAGAAGATGGGATTCATTTTTAAAAGAGCCTATAGTATCAGGCACTCAATTTGCACCCAGTTGGAAATACTGTTGTAAATCTTATAGTGCCCCCAAACACCTCAGCCAAAATATTTTCCCTAAGTCTTTCCTACATAACATCAGGGAGGCTTCACTTCCTATGAAAATCTGTGTATTATTTAGACACATTGGTCTCTAGAAGTAAAGAAAGCTGATTGTCATTTGATGTTGAGGACCAAAGTTGTGGCATCAGAAGGGCCCTGCTCTGCACAGTCAGCACTGATATCAGCAGTGGCCTGACACAGAAGGTGCAGCTCTGGCAACTGTAGTGGTTGCCACGTGACTATTACTTGTGTCTTCAAAACAGTAGTTGGTCTGTACATACATCATTCAGAATTGATACCAACATCCTCTTAATGTCAATGTCTTCCTACATTGACCCTGTTGCTTAAAAGCGAACAGCTACAACTTAAGACAGCCAAGCCAATCCAGTATCAAGTTCTCAATTCTGACACCTTTATATCAAGAAGTATCTTAATCCAAAACCTGTCACTGAAATCAAGAGATGTGTCTACACTAGAAGTGGCAAGGTATTCCCAAGGAGTTTTCCCATGGATTTAAGAGGGCAAACCCAAGCATTTCAGTGGTGGCACAAGATCAGATATAATTTAGAAACCAGATGTTCAAGGTTGTGCCTGTATGTCTATCTTCTGATTGCTTGCATACTTCACAGATCAAAATCTAGCCTAGAGTTTTTCCTAGGAGGAGTTTTTCCTAAAGGAGAAGGCTTTTACACTAGGAGCTGGTAGGAGGCACCCCTGCCTCTACAGCTGCCCATATGATGGATCTCTGACCATCAGAAATGTGCACCCGTGATGAAGATCATTAAAATCAGGGTCTTGTTTCAAAATGCTTCTAAAAAATACAAGTGCAAATCAAGTGCTGTTGTTCAAAGACATCATAGCAAGAAAGACTGCTAGGTACTGACACTGTACTGCAAATGCAAAGTCAGCTTGTAAAAAATTAAAACTATATAGACTTTCTTGGAAACAGTCCCCTTGTTACACAGGTACCCTCTGATCAAGCACACTGTAAAGAGAGAAGGAAATTTCATTTTGCATTGTCTAGGCTTCTGAGGAAAAAAATGAACACAGATACGCCAAGAAGAGAAGTTATACAGGTTCATAAGTACAAATACAGTTGTATGTAAAGGAGTTGTCCTCAGAAGCAAAAATTAAGTAATAATCTTCCACCTTTGTTAATTACCTAGAGTCGATTACTGCTTCAAGATTTGTTTAAAAGAAGTTGCTGCTTAAGATAATTTGTGCAATATGTGGGTGGAGAAGAGCATGCAGGAGTTACAAACACTGAGGTATTGTGAAGAGGCATGAGTGTGGTCCTGGCTTGTTTGGCAGGTACATATAGGGGAATATGTACATGCATTGCTGGATAAAAGAAACAGGGGTTAGGAGAATTGCTACAATGTGTTGTAAGATACAAGTATGTGAAGCTGTACAAGACTGACTTGAATATCTTGGCTGATAGATGTGGTATACACATGAATGGACTCTGGGAGTAGGTGCTGTTGAAGGGATAAGGACTAGGGAGGCAGTAAAATACAAGTACTGAGGTGATGAGGTTAATGTTGGATGATCAGATTTCATTACCAACCACTGTAGTGCTTGGAAATTGCTCTCTATAAAGGGATGATTGTATAAGAAAGCAAGTTATGCTTCCC
Source organism: Mesitornis unicolor (assembly GCF_000695765.1). NCBI lineage: Eukaryota > Metazoa > Chordata > Aves > Mesitornithiformes > Mesitornithidae > Mesitornis > Mesitornis unicolor. The sequence continues at coordinate 76,831 of NW_010183520.1, forward strand.
ATTTGATGCAGTTTTGGTACAGTAGATACATTATTATCTCTTGTGTCAACAGTATGAAGTTCAGAAGAAAGCTAAGATGCATGCCTATCCCAGTTGTATAGCAGATGTACACTCGTATTTTTATTCTTTGATTCCTATGATTTGATTTCTTTAGTGTGAAATATAGTATAGTGCTGAGGGCAGTAAAAAGACAAAACAGAGCCTGCATTTCAAAAGGAGAGATATGTTTTGGCTACCACCTGACATGAGTACTTGCAACTAATACCAGCTGGCTGCTCAGACACATGTATCAGCATTGCGGCAGTGCTCGTTCATCAGCTTCGCATCACTTGGTAAGCATTTGCTCAAACGATGACTGAATTAGTGCCCGAGTGACATTGTGGCATCAGTCACAAATTCCACAGTCCATGGTCAGAAGCATCAGGCACAGGAGAATGAATGTGCCTGCTTAGTTCCAGGACAAAAGAAATATGAACTAATTCTGACCTTTTCTTTCCCATACTTCTGACCCAAAAAGAGCTATCCAGCTTCTGCTGCTGATAATATTTAATTTCTTACTAATCAGGCACACTGCTTTCTGGGCAACTTTGTGCTACATACAGTACTAGGTAAAAATAAAAAATACAAAACTTAGTCCCTGCCCCAGGGTGCTCCTCCTGTGGCAATCTGGAAATGATTACTTGACACTTTAAAACTCATCATGATCATGCAGGGCATTTCTTGTTCTGAAAAGTGACTCCCTCTGGACAACATATGAAGGATTGGAGAGTCAAAAAGCACTAGGCAAAGATTTAAGACCCTCTGTGGATTTATTATCAGAGTGATTAAACAGAAGAATCAGGCATTTACAGACGAGTAAACCTAACAGAGACAGGGTTGACACATGCCACCAGGGACTTGCAGAGCTCATGAGGATCCTGATTCATCTCTAATGGTAGAGAAGTAGAGCAGAAGAGATGCTACTTTCTCTTTTTTCTTACTTGCATTTAAATATTAGATGAAAAAAGATGACCATACCATTTTTAAAACAAGAAATAACAACAATCTTGAAATAATTGTCCGGTTCAGAACTGAGCCATGCAGAGACTTACAGGAACTCTTTGCCATCTTTATCGCATCCATGAAGCGTAACTCCAGTTCTTGCCAAAACCTTTATTAAAATTCCTATCTCTGCAATATTCCCAAAACATCAGCAAATTCATACTTATTTTGAGCAAGCACAAACCAGATTCTAGCAGTAAAACTGTAGAGTTCGTGACTGTGAGTCAGAGTTAAGTTTGTTCTCACACAGAAGCAGATTCTCACATGACATTGTGGAGCATGAATGCTGAGGAGGAACGTGGACACAGGACAACTGAAGTCATAAAGTGGGCTCTTGTGAGCAGTCTGGACTTTAGGACCTCTCCTCATCAGCAGGGGCTACACAGCCTGAACTAAGCCATGGATACTTTAATGATTGATTATAATGGTAAAATAGCTGAGACCTCAGCCAGTTCAAAACTTCTGTCCTTCAAACTCTACATTCATAAACTTTTAAGGGCTGAATTGCTAAACTGGAATACACTGTGGCTGCTTTACAAGCGTAACATCTAAAGGGCTCAGCAGGGCCAGAGTGCACTAACTTCTACTGCCCTGCAGAGCTGCTAAGCTCGGAAGGTTTCTGGGCTCCTTGGCTGGATCGCACAGCTCTTGCTACTTGCCACAGCTGCTAGATTCCCTGGGGCTTGCCCATCTCACTGACATAACAAGAGGACCGATCCCTTCTGAAAACCGAGGGTAATGACTTCCAATAAGGAATTTTGCACCCAAATAGCTATACTGATGCCCGAGTTCTGAGATTATTATTTTGATAAAATTGTAGCAAAGCTCATTTCCTTCATGTAAACAGGGTCTCACTCTTTCGATGGCAGCTTCAGCAACTGAAGTTTGGTCTGAAGTGGTGAAAAGTGTTAATATCTTTGAGGTTTAGGGTGGAAAAAAGTCAGAGTGATCGTATCCTTATGCACATCTATTTCTATGTGAATGCTGAAGTTCCCATTGAATTTCCTGGCTGGAAAGGGTGCCAAAGACTCAGGAAATGCTACTTTCTCATACAAGAAAACTCCTGTGATTTGAAAAGTGCAGATGAGATTATTTTGGAGGAAAACTCGAGATTTCTTTTTTCTCCTATAGTGTAATTAACTTCAGAGGAAAATCTTACTGCTTTGAAAAAAATGTAACAGTGAAAGATGAGTTTGGATTGAAGGGTTTGTGGACTTAAGTCTGCACATGTTATTGACGCTTCTATCCATGATTTTCTGAGGTGGTTGTGGGAGATGAATGTGCGAAGCTGATTGCTAGCCTCCTGTCTTAACTTTATTATGCAGAGTGCTCACTAAGTGCTAACTGGAGCCCATTATTCAGTCCATTCAGCTCACACCTGGTTCTTAGTGAGATGTTACACTGCTTTAACACAATGAACTATGGCTTTATTGTTCTCTGCTATTTCCTCCTCCCTCCAGCTTGAAAAACCACACTTCAATCAATGGCTACTGTCAGCATGGGAGTAATAACCTTCATTTATAGCAGCAAGTAGGGACATCTGGACAGGCCAGGGAGAGAGGCAGGGAGTAAAACCATCAGATTACAGCATTATCATAAGAGTGCTTGGTTTCAGGAAAGCTTTACAGTGGAAAAATCCAAAGCGCTCGTTCCTTTGGATGAGGGTTTTTCCTCTGAAGGACACAGAAAGGTCAAGAGAACTGGGACTCACACCATAATAGGGGTAGGTAATGTGTTCATAAGCTGTAGGAAAAAAATACAAAGTATGTTGTAGCTGTTCAGACCAATCCTTAAGGAAGAGGACCTGATGGTGTTGAAAAAGCTAGCATCAAGTACAAGGACTCTAAGGTTAGACTCAGATGGTGCCTCGATAATCCAGGTCCTGCAGCCAGCTCTGCCCTCAGGACAAACCAATAAAGCTTCCAGTGCTCCCCTTCCGCTCCCAGGTACACACTGATAGTACAGCAGTACTTACTTTTTTTCTGTTATTTATCTGCCTTGTTAGTCTGCCAGGTTTTTAGGGAACAAGGACCATTTGTATGTTACATATTACTACTTGGAGCTTTAACGGCAAGCTGTAATGGTATTAATAACTGGCAGACAAAGGGTACTGAAGAGTACATCCTCCTTGCACTGAAGTCCCATGTAGGGTTCCAGTATATTTCCATCAACATGTTGTTTGTTAACTTACAGGATGAGGATAAAGACTATACCTGTTCAACATTTGACTTTTTTTTACACTTTCTAAAGAAATTAAATCCCTGAAGAATTGACACAGTTGAATAGGCACTTAAACCGTCCTTGAACTGAGAAATTGGTTTTATGTCAGGAACAACTGTGAGTTTTACTCAGGGCTCCGTTCAGCTTTCTGTGGTGAAGACTTGATACCAAAAAACTATTCGCATAGAAGGCAGTATAATTCCACCCACTGGACAAAACAGTCATTTTTCATTGCTAAATTACTTCTGAAGGGGAATTCCATTTTCATGGAGAAACTTAAGCATTTCCACAGCAAAGAGATTACATTTCCTGGCAAAAACAATGTATTTTTCCCTTACCATGCCTGCTGTTCATTTAGAAGCAGAAAAATAATTTTATTCTTTCACAAGAATTAAAAAAAGAAATAAAGAAGAAAGCAGTTTACTTTTGTTTTAATTAACTGAAATGAAAATTAAAATTATTTTTTCAGAATTTTAGATTACTAAGCAATTTCTCATAATCCAGACATACTCAGCTTCTGGCTGTTATGAACCATTTTTTTTCATCCACAAAAAAATAAGCATGCCCTTGGTTAAATACCTATCCCTTCAGGCACTTGGATCCCTTCTCTAATATGTCAGAAATCAATTCTCTGGTTATCCTCTAATTTATTAAACCTCATGTCTCAGATTCTGAAAATATTTGAATGCTACTGTAATGTATTTTGTACTGGCAGAGCTATTTGTGCTAATACATTTTGCACAACTCAGCCGAGGCATCTTGGCATTCTGAATCAATGTGAACCGTATTGAATACAGTTTAATTAATGTCCAACGTACCGTGCCTTGGTGAAGCGGACAGCTGGCAGCTTATCTTGCATGACCTTGGGTGACAGACACAATCTGGGATAATGCTAATGTGTGTCTTTTGTCAGTTGATACTGGGGGAGCCCAAAAGTCAGGGCTTCAACAACCAAATGATTAGTACATATCCATGGGGATAAAGATGGGAGAAAAGATATGTCTACCATGAAAATGTTTCAGTACTTTGTGGTTCACAGATAGGCTAATGCCAGATGCAAGGCAATAACTTCATTTTACAAAGTGTCTTACACTGTTTTCACAAAAAAATAATTAATTAATACAAAGAGACAATGTAGGCTGGGGTAAAAATGCTAGAAGTAGTGAAGGAAATATTTTGAGGAAATGATTGGCCCATTCACTAGTTTTAAGTGCCATCGGAGATGGCAGATCTGGGCAGACCTTTTCTTAAAGAGGTGCCAGTAAGCCAGGCAGGTGCCTGGAAAGAGTTCGTGCATTGTACAGAGCTGGTGTGGGGTTGTAGGACCCCCCAAAGAAGAGACTAAGGAAAAGACTGATATTTTTGGTCAAAACTCTCTGAGACATGGAGTCAAACTAATGGAGAAAAGGATAAGAAGACAGAAAAGCCTCACAAAGGCAAGAAGTAATGAGAAAAGCAACAAAGAACCTCAGGGATCAGCTCCTGAATGCTCGCATTTGTATGTAGGGAATTGTAAAATGTTCATAAAACCAGATTAACTTGGTCAAAAATTGTAATGAAGAAAAACTAGAAGCATTAAAAAATCATTCCAGTTCAACAGACATGGACAAATAAGGGAAGAATCATTTTCCCAAACCATATGGAGAATTTTCTGAAAATTATTTTTCCTTGTCCAAATACAGAACCCAAATTGGACACTAGATGAGCAGAAATGGAAAACTGAGGTCAATGAATCACCATTCACATTTATTTGCACAGATGAAGATATAAAGTTTCAGTGTACTTTCTCCATGTGAGTACAACATACTGAGGATGGAGAAGCCTTTCTGCATCTTAATACTGATAGACATTTCTAGTAATGACTATTTGAAATTGAGAAATAGTCAAGAACATTCTCTTGAATATGCTCACAGTTTATTCTTTTCACTTCTAAACACCTTGTAAAGCTATTTCTGATGTTCCTCTGGCAATTGGATGAGAGGCTATGTTGCGAAAAAAGGGGAAATAAATCCGGTCTTGTGAGGCTGGCACCGAATATGTGACAGACGCATGTCGGGAAACAAATAGTAATCGTTTATTTACAGCAACATCTACAGGTTCTTTTGGATTGCTGGTGACAAATTAAAAAGCTACAGGTACACTAAAGGTTGTATAACTAATATAATACCAACAACAATGCACTATGAAACACACAAACACTGACAACAACAACAAGTTGCCCATAGTAAGCCTAGCCACCTGGCAAATAAACAAGCCCATTTGAACAGAAGTACAGTGGAGCAAAACCAATACACTCAGGGAAATCTAGAAATGCGTCTGAGGAAAAATATAAAATACACTCAGGGAATATGTACTTGAGGAAAAATATAAAATACACTCAGGGAATATGAACCTGAGGAGGAAATATATCACTCAGCGTTAGCTGAGGTAAATAATCTTATCCACAAGGTGACACGAGTGGTGGGGATGGAGAGGGAGCAAATTCATCAATCCGTCCAGTTCATCAGCATGGTTCCGAGTTCATCCTGTCCCGCTTTTTGGGCTGAAATTGGGGTGATATTTATACTCAAATTTCTGCATTACATCACTGGGCATACATGCGGGTGAGGATGACTATAGACAATCTTATCACTTATGTTAATATCACAGAGTCCGTTAATTCACACCTGCAATGACTCCTCTGTTTGAAGCGGAAAGAAGCAGGGCGACTGGGACCATGAGGCTTCCACCTCACCTCACACTCCTCCAGGCATCCAGATAACACCAGATATGGATCTAGTGATGGTTGCCACCTCGCCCAGTGCTGAGTTTCATGCTTCCAGGCATGCAGCTACATGATGTACATGACTTGGACTTTGTGACTAACTTTTGCTCTCTCACTATAGGCTAATGGTAAAAATTGTGCAATATTTCACTTAACATAAAGGTCAGCAATTGCTGATGCCCTAACTTCTCTGGATCACAGAAATTTTCTCTACCAACTTTCTAACTGGACTTGTGATGGAAGTGTGCCATGGCTGGTGTGGAGCAGTGACCACAGGAGGGCTTTGTCGAAGGCCCTGATCCGGGTTTCTATATGCTGCTAATATATAAACAAATAATAATAAAACAACAAACCCTTTACTTAAAAAATAAATCTGCATTTGGTTTGCCAAATGCTTACTCCACGCAAACTATTTTCAAGTTTATTTTTTCCTTCAATTCCCTTCATGTAGTTCTATTTTTGGAATAATACCTCATCGCTGCTGGTTGCTGCAAGCTTTTTAACATGGAAAAGTGTAGCATGATCCTATTTTTAATGGATATAAGTTAATAAAAGCTGGTCAAAAAACCTTAGAAGCATTTTCAGTAGAAGATGAAATTCAATCCATTCTGAAACTTTTCATGTTAATCAATCTTTGTTCTATATTGTGAATTGCAGGGGATTCTAATAGTGTCCAAATATCTTATTTTCATGCTGTGGCATGGAATATCTTAGGTTAACTTTGAAAGAAAAATAGTAAACCTTATTTAACATACATAGGAATACATATGTATGTGTGAAAAGACATAGCAACATTAAAGAACACAGTATAGTTTTGGTTTCCTACGTGTGTCTCTTTAACTTTGAAAAACATTATTTGCTTTTTTTTTTATATTAGGGTTATGCCATTAATATATTGACCCTTCATCACAAAAGAGAGCTTGAAATCTACAACCAAAGCCAACCTCGAATCACTGTATACACTCAAAATAAGTAGACAAGCCATCCAAACCCTTCCAAAAAACCCTGACCAGAAGTTGTCAAACCTGTAAATGTTGAGCACAGTATTCTGAAAAAAAACAAGCCAAGCTCAAAGAAAGCAATAATCTTCTCTTACTCCTGAATTTTCGTATAAATGGAAACCTGCTCAAAATGAGCCTTTATCATGTTCTCACCTCTCCATTTCAGATTAAAGTTTTGAAGTATTACCTAGATTTTAGTTTTTCTTTTTTCAATCAAGTACTATTTAGAAACGTGATTTCCCACTTTCTCATGAGAGCTCCTCTGTCTGACCTAATTCTGCAGTCTGAAATCTCATGCTGGACAAGATTGGCTCAAGATTCGTAATAATACTATAGCTCAACGGTGCCTGCAAATTATGGCACACTGTTGTTTTCCATTTTCCTTGCTTATCAGCTGAGCAACAAATACATGTATCAAGTAGAATATTTAACTTTGTTCCCATCTTGCCACAGGTGTCTGCTCCAACTCTCCAGACTTCCACACCTCCTATCTTATCACTACATCCTTTTGATTGAGAAGCATCGTTGTGCAAGTGTGTTCTTCACTTCACAGACAGCATAACCTGACTAATCTCTTCTCCCCTCTCATACAGAAGCTAGGAGATGCACTCAGGAAGGCAATTCAGGAAATCTGGATGACAAAGCTCAGGAATCCTTTATGTTGAGGTTTTTTTTCCCTGTTTGTCCCAAACAAGTAGTGTAAAGTAACAGCTAGGAAGGTAAATACATGCATCTCCTAATCTCCTCCTCTAAAGATATGTTAGAAAAAGTGTGTTCTCATATCCAGCAACAGCTGTGGCACAAGAAAGCCTTCTGTTTCAGGAAGAAAATCTGTCACCCCCTTTGCATGCCACCATTCAGTAAGGTACTTAAGTCACTCCTGGCCTTCAATAACAGAAATAGCTCCTGGTTCCCATTGACTTCAATGGGACAACTCAAGTGCTCTGAGCAAGGCACACATACTTTTCCAAACTGGGGCCTTATCTGTATGCTCACATGAAGCCGCTTTGCATGGCAGCTGTAACCATTATTGGTGGCCTGAGCTTCAGGCTGAGCTAAAATGCTTCATTTTCAGTAAAGAATGGCTCACCCTTCCTTTTCAAGCTACTCACAGTAAAATGATACACAAGCAAAGGCCAGATTTCAGACTGCCAAACAATTATCAGACCACCATCCACAGTAACTCTTCAGGAAAATGCATAATTGCAGCACTAATGAGTCATCTGTACATTGCACAATTACCAAAACTGCCTATGTAATGAGTGTAATTGCATATAACAAAGCATGGATGGGAGTACCCACAGCATAGCAAGGCCTAGAAATCAAGGCAAATCAGTCACAGCTGAACACACATACAAATACACCACAGTTTTCGAAGAGATTACTCGAATAAATGCATACACAAACCCATTAACCACACTTTTACATACCCTGTATGTAGCCAACATTGATTTTAGCAGTTCAAAAAGGCTGGAGGAGAAAGCAGGGAGGGTAATATAAAATATGCAGAAGTGAAGCATGGAAAATGGAGATGCTATGCAGAGGGGTGAAAGAAGGTAAGGGAAAGAAACAGTGAATGAAAGCTAAGGTTGGAGGTGTATGTATGTAAGAAGAGATAGAGCAAGATCAAAGACCACTTTGCAGATAGCTGGCTGGGCTCCCTTAGTTTGCCTATTTCTTCTGAAAGAAGGAAAAAACAAACAAGAGACCGAAAGTAAAGAACAGAGATTTACAAACAAAAGAGCATGAAGATCAAGTGAATCAGGAGAGGGAGAAAAAGCAGGAGACGGCACTGTAAGCTTTGATGGTATTTTATTTCATTTAATATATTTAAGCTTCTTTCTTGCTGTATGACTTTGGCAGATGTCCTAATTCTCTGCAAGTGTGAGAAAAAGACACATGGCAGCTATTTGTAACTCCTGGGGACTTCACTGTTGCTGGCAACTTAGTGAGTTTTGTAATTAAAGGCAATTTAGAAAAGGTAGAAAGGCAACCTGCAGTTCACCAAATGCCACAGGCCGTCCCAGAGTAAATCACCAATTCCATGGAAAAACTGATCTTTAGTTATTACTGAAGTTACAGATTCAAAGACCAGGAGGGTACTGTCAAGCTTTTTAAGTTTGTCTTCATATTTAAAGCTGAAGAGTTCACCTGGATCCCTACGTGGACTCCAACACACTGCAGGCAAGGTAAAGTAGATGTTTCAAAATGTGAAAAAACCCTGATTTAGAGAATTCACGCGATGGCAACTTGGCAGCAAGCTGAAACAGTGGTGGGTCGTGTGGGTCACGCACAAAACCATCGGCCATTTTACTCGAATGTACCACACGGCCAAACCCACCAGCCCCTGAGGGCTGGGAGGCCAATTCCTCAGCAGGGAATCCCTCCGACTCCAAGGTGCTCGGTGTGCAGGTGAGAACATCATTTGCACACTGAAGCAGTGGGGTTTCAAGTCGGGGAGTTGTTTTCAGGCAGAGCAGAAAAGCCTTCTCCAGATGCAATCCTGAATAGTTCAGGCGACCTTCCTTTAACCTCAGCCATAATGCTGCTTCTTTTTCTGCACGGGAAAAAATTCAGTCAAGCTCCCTGGATCCTGTACATTTGCATTTAAACCCGACCACTGTTTAAATATTTTTTATACTGTTTAGGAGTATGTGCTGTTTGGCTATTAATACGGTCCGCACTGGGAGAAAAAGTGAATAAAGGATTTAATTACAGTTGAGATGTCCCTGGTATAGCTTACTGTTGTCCTCTAAATCCTTCTTCTTCACTTATCTCCAGCACAAAGAGGCATCTTTTCCACGGTGAGAAGGGAGAGGCGGGGGAATGTAGCACACAGCAGTGCAAGGACCCCTTTGTTGACTGGGCTTTGTGTGGGAACGCACCCTTGATGAATGACAGCCTGGCATGAAAATTAGCCTTAGCTTTTGTGAGGTCAGTTTTCCTTCTAAATTACCACATTGCTGTAACTTCAGAAGCCAGGTATTTCCCTTGACAGCAAACGTTGCAGGCTTTTGGGCCAGGACACAGAGATCTGAATGCCAGGCATGATCCACAGGTTATTTTACAGAGCTCTGAAAGTTGACCACTGCATCAGACAATTTTAACTTTGCTCTCAACCACACTGAAAAACTCCGCCTAACACTATCAATGGTTTTGCCTCTATTAGTGCTGTAATGTAGGGATTTTTATTTTTTTTTTCATTTATTTCCCCACTAGACCCTGCTACTGTAAAGCTCTGGAGGTCTCTGTAACACAGATGATAATATTTTCATCAAATCCATGCCAAAGAGAAAGCCTTCAGGGTAGGATCATGAAGGCAATAAAGCCTTTTTCCTGACCTCAATATTTACATAGTTCAGTGTTATGTCCTGTGTTCCCAGATAGGAGTGAAGCCTTCCATACAAGGACATACTGAGATGGTCATTACCCTAAACAGACCACAGGTTAAAATGACACAGCAATAGGTTGAAGAAAGGTAGTTTAATCATCACGTTGCTAAATATGAGCAAACCGAGTTACACAGGTCATGCAAGGTAGCCACAGTGCAGCTGATAGCTAGACCAGGCACCCTAATTCCTCTTCTTGCCTCTTAAATTCAGGCTGTGGGGGCCACACACACTCCAAAAATATGGGGTAGGTCTAGTCAGTTGCTCACACAAGTATTTCTGGGCTTCTGTGCTTTGAAATAAATTTTTAAAGGGAAAATAATGTTATTACTATAAAATACTTGTCTATAAAAGGCATTACCTTTGCTCTTTGTTTTATTAGTGCTTCCAAAGACCTCCTTCCTCCTGAGAGGAATCCTAAGCAAAATGCCCCAAGACAGGTTGCTGTGATTGAAAAGCTAAGGGTTAGGACTAACATGGCAGGGAAAAGGTTTTCCAACATCTTGTGAGCAAGCCTGGCTGTCAAGTAGCCTGTCATTATTCACACGTGCACTATTACAACAACTTATGACCATTAGCCTAAGATGTACAAATTGCAGTCAAGTCCTGGACCCTGCTGAGACTGCAGTCAGAGAATGATACAGGAGCAAAATGGTGTCCCCAAGGTTGCTCAGTAGGTAAGTGGCAGAGGTAGGGCTCCTGCACAGCATCCACTGAAGGGATGGGACAGTGCCATTCCTCCTTGTCCATGTGCCTCACAGACATGCAGATAACCAAGTAGTGTCCAGAGGAAAAGGATGGATGCCTGAGAATGTTCTGCCCATTAACTTTTTGCCCAAGAATGGGTGAGATGGGGTGAAAACATATTCTCAGCTCAACCAGGTCCTGGTCAGAATCTAGTATACTCATTGACATCTTGGAGAATTTCTAGAATCCATTTTCATCACCGAAACACAAAGATACCTTGCTACCAAAATGCACTTTCAGAAGGCCCTGCAGGGTTACAGGGCTCTTTGCTTTGCTTTTAATGATTTCCTCATGCCTTTCAACTCCTAGGTAATGTCTAGCTTTTGATAGAGAAATAAGCTCTGTCCATTTTCAAAATGAAAAGTGTATCTCATAACAAAATACATTTTATTTATCTATAAGTTTTAAAATACTGTAAGCAAAACTAAAAGAAAAGCAAAGACTTCAGGCAGGAGAAAACATTGTGTTTGCCTTACAGCAATTTTTCCCAGTTTAATTGCAATGAGAAAATCTTTCTGTGCTTTGTAAAAATCTGAAACTAAATTCCTGTTTTCTGCTGTTTTCAGCTCCAGTGATTTTCTGAGCCTTATGTTATTTTTCAATGTGGGAATCCCCAAAGGATCCATCTTACAAACACTTGTTCAGTCTGTTCTTGAATTCAAGTAAATGTTTTGCATTTACAGCATCCTTTCGCAAGGTGTTCCCCAGTTTGCTCCCCCCTCCAAAATGCCTGATTTCCAAGCTGAGGAGCACTAGTTTATTCAGTCCTTCCTTACATGGGAACTGTTCCAAAACATTAATCGTACTTGCTGCCTTTCTCTTATCTTGTTTGTTCTGCTATACTCTTGTTGAACTAAGAGTCCCAGACATGATGCTGCACTTCAGTTGTAACTAAACTGATGACAAACTGATGTTTTCTGGTTTGTACTCCATTCCTTCCATTTGACTTGATTTTCTGAGTGCAGCCAAGCACTGAGCTGATGTGCTGATGGAACTAGCTACCATAATCTCAAGGGCTTGCTCCGGAATGGTAATGGTCAGATCGGAGCCCACCATTTCATACAGGAAACTAGGACTGTATCTCCCTTCCTGTGAGTACCATTTTACAATTCTCTACATTGAATTCCAACTGTCGGTTTACTGCCCAGTCACTTGCTGCTATAAGAACCTTCTCCAGCTCTACACAGTCCTTCCTCCTCCTTATCAACATGATGACTTTATAACAGTACCAAACTCTGGCATCTCATCACTGCAGCACAGACCTGCAGAACCTCACTACAGACCTTCTTTACAGGAACACCCTTTTAGAGCAATCTGCTGTTTATTCCTTTTTCAGCCAATTACATATCTATGCCAGCAGCATCCCTTTCATGCTTCATTTATCTTAAAAACTTTTTGTGAGGAACATTTTCAAAAGCAATCTGGGAATTCATGCAGAGTGTATTATTTGGACCCACTCATACCCACATGCTTTTTAAACTCTTCAAAAAATATCAAGAACCCTAACTTCAAATGGAATAATTTACTCAAATCAGAATATATTCAGATGTTTTTGGAAAGCCAGAGCTGAGTGTGTGTCTGAGCAACTTAGTCAAACAATGCAGTCCTGTTTTATTGTTAATTATCCATGATCAGATATTTACTAATTGCTTTCTGTTTATAGGTGCATTACTCAACATTTAGCTGAATGTTTTATGAAAACATCATTCCCTACAGTGTCTTATGCTAGGAAACAACTCTCTCCCTGCATACAAGTGAGAACCACTGAAGTGGCTTGGTGCATTTCATTCATATTAGCCTTAATTCCTGTGGTATTTGGTAATCTGTCTTATTAGATAACTATCAAGAAGGTTAGAAGAGCTATAACACTATTTTCCCTTGATGGTGTATGGCTGATATATTTACGGGTTGGGTTGCATCTAGTAAGGAGTTTGAACTGCCAGACTCTTATGAGGAATGGAACATAAGATACCCTCATGTGCAAGAGCTGCTGGAAGCTTTCACAAGAATGAAGAAACTTTACTGAGCCTTTCCCATCTTCCTGTGAAACACATTTTATGAAGTTCTCAAATAACTGTTGCTTATTTCTTCTACCATTCTAATAAGCAGATAGTTACAATTTAACGATACACTTTATGACTACACCAAATTAGTTAAGTGAGACGCAGTGTCTGGATTTGGCTATTTGCCTACAAGGTGCAATCATTCCACAGTTACGGGCAGGCAGTGCTGGTTTTACCTTCTGCTCCTGTTTGCAGACAATTCGCAATTTGTTGGAGTTCTCCAGGCAACACAGTGAACCAGCACAAATATTCGATGTCCTGGCTGTGACCTTGCCTCTGACATTACCAGTCTGAAAAGTTGTAGCTAGTTTCTGTTGCAGCAGCTGTATGATGGTGTGAACCACCAGGCAGTCCTGTATGATGGTGTGAACCACCGCAGAACTGGCCTGAAGCTGATGCTCTGTGCATTTGTGAGTGTGTATGTTTAAATACATACAGAGACTGTCCCTGTTTCACATGTTCTTCACAGTGACCTGAAGGATTATTTGAAATTGGCTGCATGTCACTGAAGACAGGAAAATTGGGTCCGTAAGCCCATGATAGACAGAGAAACAACAATAACTCTTGCACACCTTAAGGACAGTTAAGGAGAGACAATGCTGAAGACCAAATGATTAAAACATTGAACAACCTTAAAAAAATACTAATCACAGGGATACATATATCTCCATTTGTAAGCCACCATCTGCATTTGATTTGTCATTTGTCATACAGCAAATCAAATATGTAGAGAACAGGAAAGACTTAATATCTTTCCTCCAGATGAGCTGAAGTTCAGCCAGATGAGTGGAAAAACAACACTGTAGTTGCTGACAGCCACGATAACATACTGCTTAAAGACAGGTATATTATTCATTGAAGCTGTAGCAGATCCAAGGATATAAGTTTGTCATAGTGAAATTTAGCTTATATGCAACACCCAGAAATGTCAGTGGAAATATACTGAAAAGGAGGCATTGGTAATTATTAGCTGAGCTCCTCATCCTCTGTGTCCTGTTGGCTACTTATACCATAGCCAAAACCATTTTTATTTACTTGATATCTATTTCCTTTTCTCTTCTCTACACCTTAATTCTCTTCTGCTGCTCTCTGTTGTCATTAGAGTCATGCCTAAGTAATTTTCCTACCTGCCTTCCAGCTTTTTCTGAAGGTCCTAAAAGCTTCATTCTCCTGCCCTTCTGCTATCACAGAGTGACCAGCAAACTCAAATTCAGTTGCCGTGCCCATGCTAGCAGTCCCTGATGTAGCCTGATTCCATACCCATCTCCTTCTCTCCACTGACACCTCCCTGGGAGTGGTGAGCCATAACATCCAGCTCCACAGGATATAGATATAATAAAGCTTTTAACCCTCCATCACAGCCAATGCTTCTACACAGTTCAGGTAATATATCAACCCTCAACCCATCTTCTGTGGTAATAATTTGCTGTGAATTGTTCTGGATACAGTTTGAGGCTATGCTGGCTTGTGAAGTTGTATCTCAGTAATGAGGTGTAACACCATTACTGCACTGGGTGCTGCCCTCAAATCTGAAAATGTTGTGCTATACAATTGTATTCCTTAGTATAAAACACTTCAACTTACTATGCCTTACTGTCATAATGTGGGAGGATTTATAAAATAAAATTCTAAAACTTAAGTTAAATGCTGTTAAGGTACTTCTAGTACTTGTGAGGGTTTCAAGGAGATTCTGAACACAGGATTTCTTGAGCTGCATTTTCTTCAGCAGCTCAGTTGCAGTTAGATGACATATTCATGGATCAGAGCAATCAGATGACAATATTACAGGTTCTAGCAAGCGAAGCCACTACTAAGGTAGATACAGTTCACAGTTTCTTGGGGGGGGTTTTGTTTTTGGTTTTTTTTTATTTTTTCATTGAAGCCCGATTTTGAATGTTACTGGAACTATATATATTAGAAAAATGACCTGCACAAGAGTGTCTGAATTCTTGCAGGGCTATTGTTGACCACTATTACTGCTTACATTTTACAGATGAAAAAACTTAACTTTGCTGTTTTAGAAGGAAATTGTACTAACACCTATTCTTGCAACGAGACCTAATTTATTAAATTATGTTGTTCATTTAAGAAAAGCATGAATTAGTTTCAAATTACTTCTCCAAACCTATCTGGCACTCATTGCTATAGTGAGGATCAAAATTCAGGAACTGCTGAGCAACATTACACTATGTAAGCACTGACCCATCTATTTCCGTATCTGTTCTAATATTAAGGTCACAGGACTAGTACAAACCCTTTCATAAAGGGAAATTAAATATAACAGAAACAACACGTGACAATGCCAGCAAAACTTATGTCAGGAAGAAATTCATGCTTGATCACCTGTATATTCATATTAATCAAGTTGCAATCAGTGTATTACAATGCAAAGCTTTAGAAGACTTTATTCAAAGCAGTAAGTTTAAAGCTTAATGTTAAAGTTTGAAGTATGACACTTATCAAACTTGTTGGCATGAGGAAGTTGAGAATAGATGATAGTTTGTAACATCAAATAAGTGTTGCACTGTATCACCAAAATTACGTAAAGTGCAAAGGTTTATCACCTGGAATCCAGACGACAAAATCTCTCAAATTTTAACCCAGTCATGTTAGAGATTGACTCTTTAATTAACAAAGGCTTTTCATTTTGTGATACCACACCTTTGCAAATGCCATGACATCATGTTGAAATGTGTGAAAAATATTTCAGTGAAGCCAGAGAGCAATTTTTACTGCAAAAATTACAGTAAACTGAAAGAAATCACTAACATCACAAAGTAAGTTTTGAGGGAAGGATACTGCAAAGTTAATTCCCAAGTCTTCAAGGCAAAATGAAGGCCTAATTAGGATGTTTGGCCAAGGTTCAGTAGTTATAGAAGGAAGGTACATATACATTCTCCTCCCTGAAGATAAAGCAGCATGTAATTACTGCAAGACCAGCAGACTGGGAAATTAAGAGGAAATCCCCCTGTGTTCCAGGCCCCAACTTGCCTGCTACCTGTATTCCTGCTGATTATTTAGAGTGTTGGTCTCTGCCAAAAATGAAGATGAAATTTTAATGTAATGCAATTTCCTTGTTTTCAAGAATGAACATGTGAATGCAGAATGATAATCCAGCCCCATTACACCTTTCATTTGTATAGCCCCTAACTCCTAAACATTATTAGCAATGTGACTGAGAAGGAAATCCAATGGTCCTGTCAGTCACAACTCCTACAAATGAGATTGCAAAGATAGCAAAAGTTCACCATTTTATATTAAAACTATAAATATCAAATATATATATATTTTAAAAATACAAAATATAAAATACTATTTCACAGCAATACTATATATGAAGTACCAAACACTAGAACCATCTCACCTGTGCTTCAGCTAAACTGAACTGTTGTTACATGCTTCACTGGGAAATGAAGTGTTTTTGAGGCAGAGAATAAAAATTAACTAAAATTAATTTGACAGAAACCTGTTTTAAATGTCTTTCTATTTGTGGGATTTGGGTTATGCCCCTCCACCAAATGCATACACTCTATCAGGTAATCAGTAAACATAAGCACAAAACAGTAGAAGTTTTATTCTCCAAAATACACAACATGAACAGTGTTTCTCTTAGGAAATGCTTTCAGATTTGTCTGAGTTACTAGCTAACAAAATCCTAGGGGAAGGAAGAGAACAAAGGACTGAACCCCATAACCAGAGCTATAAGTCTTATATTCCATTATGTTATTTTGGACTGTGGGAGAAATATATTTCGGGTGCGCTGCCAAGTTTATCATGGAGGAATTTTGAAATACTTCGCACTCTTCTTTTTGACTAGCTGATCTTCTGTTCCTAATCATTTAGCAAATGTTTACCTTAGAATGTAAACCTGGTTGCACATATTTTAATTCCTGGCCCAGGATGTATCCATAATTACTACTGTTATTTTTGTTGTTTCTCACCCACATGAGTCACCATCTGGCAATGAACTGCAGTCCAGGAGGCTTCTATAACTTAATATAATTTTTCAGGTTTCTCACCCTCATTTAGCATGATATTACTAGAAACCAATCCAGATGTTATTGGGAGAGGCAGGAGGTAAGTAACTCCTAACTGGCTTAGACAACCCTCTGTAAGGGTTGAATTCACAACGATAGCTTTCAGACACAACTTCAAACAATCATGAAAAATTTAAGAGTTCTTTTGACCGGAGAATAATTAAAATAATCGTTTATACAGATCAGGATTCAGCCAAGCATTTAACTACACAGTTATCTTAAAGCATATATTGAAATCAACTGCAACTGGGTATTAGCATAGATGCTAAATCAAGTGTAGTTTCAGAATTTTGTGGAACTGGTGTCTACCAACTGGAGGAGAAAACACATTCGTGATGTATAGATAGCTGCTGGACTGTAAGTCTGAGTCCATTTGGTCTCAAGTAAGTTTGAACTGGTTTTTAAATTAGGTTTGAATAAACTGCACTAATGCTAAGCTGAAGTATCCTAAAGGCCATTTAAGGAAAGCAGTTCTATTAAATACGATTAAAGAAAGTTTTTTTTTTCCTACAGAAAAATAGAAAATGAAATAAAAAAATGAAGAAAAAAAAAAGAAGAAAAAGGGAAAAAAAATCAGGAGATGTTTAAAATTAAACAGCTTCAATGTTTTTCCAAGCACCTCCACTCTATGTTGAGGGCAACTACCAAATCTAAGAAGCAAGTATGTTTGTAAAGGCTTTGAATTCTTTGAATTCTAGCAACTGAAGTTCAGAGGTGATCTCTTCAGAAGACTCTCATGTGCCCTTCTATCCTGGAAGACATTTTGCACCTCTATAGGTTATTAAAATTTTCTGTGATTGACTCTGGCCTTCTGTAGTGGCAGTGGAGTTTTTCCTTTTTCAGTTTCTTCTTCCAGGGTCATGCTGAGCAAGAAAATTATGGCAGCATTTACAAGATTCTTCAGGCTCCCTGGACTTAGGGCACTAAGCTGACCAGTGCAGCTCAGGGAGGTGCATCTAATACATTTATGAGAAATGCATTAGGGGGGTGGGCTGTACATGTACAATATGGTCACCCAGGGCTGAAAGGGACACAGTGCCCTGTCAGATTACTCAAAGTCACTGCTATTGCTAGAAAAATCTTAGGCATTAAAAATTTTACTTATTTAGAAAGCACAGATCTGCAGTAATATGAGCAAGTTAGAGAAGGATGACGTGCATTATTTAGATCCTTGACAATAATGAACCTCTTTACCTGTTCCTGCATCTCAGCTTGGGAGTTTGCTTAATTACCCCCTCCTAGTCACTTGGAGCTGGCTTCCCCGGGGGCGTTCATAGAATGATGTTTTTCTTAGACTTGTTGAGTAGAGACATACTGGGAGCTCATCAGATTGTAATCATTAAAGATTGCTTTTAAACCTGCTCAGAGCCGCTGGCTTTAGCTTAAGTACAACCACCTCTTTTTTCCTACTTTCCTGGTGCTCTTTTTCTGTGAATGGGCACAGGAATATCACATGATGACATGGGGCACAGAGCTTTCCCCTCCCTTCTCTTTTGTTAGAATGTTTTAATTAACATTTCTATTACATGCACTCATTACCACATTCCTGGCTTCAGCTTTAAACTGGTCATTCTTGTTACAAGCCCTCTAGGACATAGTGGTAAAACTTTACACATCTTATATTATAGCAATTATTAATCACAGGTACATTTTAGTGACTGAACTACAGCAATTGCTACCAGTCTGAACATAATATTTAAACAGAAACAAATGACAACACTAGGAATGGTGGTACCTGCATAGAGTGACACTTTTTTGACCCCATTAGTTTTATAGGACCCTTTAGGGGCTTCATCACAACTGAGCTATTCCATAGGCCCGCTGTGCCTGGGCAAGTAAACTGCTTCTGAGAGAGAGCAGGTGTGTTGGATGAGGTTGTCACTTATGAAGGAGAGCTACTAAATCAACTGATAACAAAAGTCTACAATTTGGATGCTAGTTGTTAGGAGACACTCCTCTAAAAAGCATGAAGCAAATCAGAAAACATTAATTGACAGAGATGGAGATGGCCGCTACAACTTCTCTTTAAAGCCTGCAAGGCTAACACCTGCAGTAGATTTTGGACACACAAAAGAAGAGCTAAACTTGGGTAAATCCTTTCAGTGGGGCTCGACTGATGCTTTTAGCTGAGAAAAGAACAGGGATTATATCTTCCAGCTGGACTTTGGCTCTCCTGCCCACCTCCTGCACCAACATGGTACAGCCAGAAAAGCTATCTATCTAAAAAGTCTCTTTGTTGGTGTTACTGGTTAGCTTTCAGCTGGATCCACACCCTCTCCTGACCTACTGCATCCATGGAAGAAAGGCCTCTTCTGTACTTGTATCAGCTTAAAGTGACTGTAGGAACATATTGCTAGCCTAACTATATGCTGCTGGTGTTCCAATATTTTTTTCTGATAGCACTTCACCCTTTTTGTGTTTGCCTTAGCTTAGAAGCTGATTAGCAGGCGTTTTATAAGAATCTGGAACAACCGATATAGGAAGCTGAATGCATATATGCAGGCTTAGCCTAGTGGGAATAAGTTCTTTCTTAGATCCCTCTAATTGCTTGAATAATTAAGAAACAATTTTGCTAAGCTATATTATACTTGATTTTAATAAAATCACTCATATAGAGCCAAGAATTTAAGCAGCACTTCATGTGCATACAAAGAAAAACACAGCCCTCTTCAGTTGTGCCTTCAGGAGAATTTAATAAAATGTGTGTGAATATCTAAAATTAGTTAAAAAAAATCTCCTGTTTGTTTATGAATATCTCATATGCTGACATAATGAGTGACCCTGGTCAATAAGTGCCCTAACCATGCTGCTTTATGCACTTACGGTGCTGATGCAGAAAATTACTTGACTGTATACTTTAAACAGTTAAGTGATTGCATTAAACTCAATGAAACTACATTTAGACCTAAAACAAAGCATGTTCTCAGGCATTTTTTTCTGAGGGACCTCTACTTTCCATTGTTTATGTAAGTCAATAAATTTTCACACAAAATTAGCCAGGATTTTCAAATTCAAGACAATAGATGTCTGATTTGGCAGCTTTGTGTCTCAGACTTTACATTCTAGAAATAAGACTTGAAAACCACCCATGTATATCTTGAAAAGAAAGGAGAAAATCTCTGATCTCAGTCTGGATGACATGAAAACCCAGGGTGGCTCCACCGAAAGAAAAAGAAAAACCCTATTCACTGGTCCCACTGAATTTTTTTCCTCTTCTCCACACACTGCCAGCATCAGTGACATCCTCCAGCATACTCCAGACCTGGTTGAATTAGAAAGTCTTTATGAAATATGAGATGTAAGTAACCCTATGGAAAGCATCTACTAAGGCCAAAATGAAGTCCCATTTATCTAAATAGGTCTGATGCAGAGAGGTACCCATCCTGGAATATGTGAGTATCTCAAACACAAATAAGGAAGCAAAGAATATGTATGTGTGTATATACACACACACACACACACACACACATATTTTTATATGTACGTGTAAATATATGTACACATATGAAAGCATGTTTTAATTTTTCTTGTAAAA
The DNA here is from genome assembly GCF_000695765.1 of Mesitornis unicolor. NCBI lineage: Eukaryota > Metazoa > Chordata > Aves > Mesitornithiformes > Mesitornithidae > Mesitornis > Mesitornis unicolor. The sequence continues at coordinate 97,628 of NW_010183520.1, forward strand.
ACTTCATGCTTAAAGCATTCAAAAAAGGATAAAGTTTTTAAAAGAACTATTAAAAGTGTTTCCTTATCAACCTACATTTGAAAGACTTCCTTTTAGCTGCATGATAGCTGAAACAATAAACTCACTCTCTATGTCTAGTTATCCAGTTGCCAAGGGTAAAGTACCATTAGAAATATTTTTTTGGGGAAAAAAAAGCCCAAGAAATGCTGCCACAAAAGACACCTGGAATAAAAAACACCTTTTGCACCACATCAAGGTAAGACTGTAAAAGTAGTCCTTATATTTACAGCCAGCTGCTAGAAGGTTAAACATTAACCTGACCAGGTAGGAATTTCTGTGCCTTTGAAAAAAACGCACTAGTCTCAGGGAAGTGCCAAAGTCAAGAGTATCTGTCCTGTAGCTGTGACTACAAAGGTTTAGATGACTCTGCTTGGCAAAATGTCCTACAGTTTTTCCACTTATATTTTGTTTGTCGCTAGATGTCACTGTACACACAAGTGAGTGCCTGGGACTCCAGGAAAATCTGGGCCCTGATGGCCTGAGGACATCGGAAG